>NC_047674.1:41073452-41373452 GCF_011762505.2 Arvicanthis niloticus | reverse complement strand
AGGTAGAGTCTGTCTTTGTCACTGAAGTGCATTTCCTGTATGCAGCAAAATGCTGGATCCTGTTTATGTACCCAGTCCACTAGTCTATGTCTTTTTCCTGGGGAATTGAGTCAATTGATGTTAAGAGATATTAAGGAAATGTGATTGTTGCTTCCTGTGATTTTTGTTATTAGAGGTGGAATTATGTTTGCGTGGCTATCTTCTTTTAGAATTTTTGGAAGAAGATTACTTTCTTGCCTTTTCTAGGGTATAGTTTTTCTCATTGTGTTGGCGTTTTTCATCTACTATCCTTTGTAGGGCTGGATTTGTGGAAAGATATTGTGTAAATTTGATTTTGTCATGGAATATCTTGGTTTCTCCATCTATGGTAATTGAGAGTTTTCCTGGGTATAGTAGTCTGGGCTTCCATTTGTGTAGGGTCTGTATAAAAGTCTTCTGACTTTTATAGTCTCCGGTGAGAAGTCTGGTGTAATTCTTATAGGTCTGCCTTTATATGTTACTTGACTTTTTTCCCTTACTACTTTTAATATTTTTTCTTTGTTTTGTGCATTTGTTTTGATTATTATCTGATGGGAAGCATTTCTTTTCTGATATAGTCTATTTGGAGTTCTGTAGGCTTCTTGTTTGTTCATGGGCATCTATTTTTTAAGTTACGAAAGTTTTCTTTTATAATTTTGTTGGAGATATTTACTGTACCTTTAAGTTGGGAATTTTCTCTCTCTTCTATACCTGTTATTCTTAGGTTTGGTTTTCTAATTGTGTCCTGGATTTTCTTGAAGTTTTGGGTTAGGAGCTTTTTACATTTGGCATTTTCTTTGACAGTTGTGTCAATGTTTTCTATGGTTTCTTCTGTACCTGAGATTCTCTCTTCTATCTTTTGAATTCTGTTGGTGATGCTTGTATCTATGAGTCCTGATGTCTTTCCTAGGTTTTCTATCTCCAGGGTAGTCTCCCTTTGTGATTTCTTTATTGTTTCTATTTCCATTTTTATGTCCTGGATGGTTTTGTTAAATTCCTTCACCTGGTTGGTTGTGTTTTCTTCTAAGTCTTTAAGGGACTTTTATGTTTCCTCTTTAAGGGCTTCTACCTGTTTACCTGAATTCTCCTGTATTTCTTTAAAGGAATTATTTCTGTCCTTCTTAAAGTCCTCTATCATCATCATGTGAAGTGATTTTAAATCAGAATCTTGCTTTTCTGGTGTGATCTGGTATCCAGTACTTGCTATGGTGGGAGAACTTAGTTCTAATAACGCCAAGTAACATTGGTTTCTGTTGCTTACATTCTTGTGCTTGCCTTTGCCATCTGGTTGTCTTTAGTGCTATTTGCCCTCACTGTCTCTGACTGGAGCCTCTCTCTTGTGTTATCTTGGTTGTTTCAGAACTCCTCAGAGTACAGCTATATCTAATGATCTTGTGATTCTGAGATCCTGGGTATATGAGCTCCTAGAAGTCAGGCTGCCTTTGAGATTCTGAAATCCTTTGATCCTGGGAGTGTTAGAGCTCCTGGGAGTCCAGCTTCTTCTGGATGTCTTGGGATTTGTTGTAGAGCTAGCCCCCAAGGTCTGCTCAGGGCACTGGCTCAGACCAGAAGAAACCTGTGCCAATGGGTCCAGATATAGTGTCTTTATGGGAGCAGACCAGCTAGGAGTCAACTGCTCTGGGTGTCGTGGATTCTCAGCTGCTCTGAGTGCAGCAGATTCTCTGGAATGGGTCAGAATATGGTGTCTTCCTGGAAGCAGACCAGCTAGTGTCTGCCCCAATGGAAAGGATCAGGGGAAGAGGCAGAGGGTGGGGTTTTGGTGAGTGATGGGTCTCTATTGTGCTGGGCTCCCAGCTGCATCTTTGGGACTTTGGGTTGTGGGGGAGGGTTCTTACCAACTGCTCTGAGTATAGTGGATCCTCTGGGATGGATCACAACATGGTGGAGCAGACCAGCTGGGAGTCTACCCCAGCAGAAAGGACCAGGCAGAGGGGGCTAAAAGGCTTTTTAATTTTTTTAAAGATTTATTTATTTATTGTATTTGAGTACATTGTCCTTATCTTCAGACACAGAAGAAGAGGGCATCAGATACCATTACAGATGGTCATGAGCCACCATGTGGTTGCTGAGAATTGAACTCAGGATACTGGAAGAGCAGCCAGTGCTCTTAACAGCTAAGCCATCTCTCCAGCCTGTTTTTTTTTTTTTTTTTTAAATCGATGTGATTACCTGTAATTGTCATGTCTCCTTAGGCAACATGTGGCAGTGGCAGTTCTTGTTTTGATGACATGGAGAGCTATGAAGAATATTGGTCAAATATGTCTCTCTGTTTGTATTTGATTGCTGGTATAGATCAAGGTTATATACTTTTAGGAGGTGGCCACAGAGGTGACATATTGTCTTCATTATATCATTTCTAGATTACACACTAATCTGTGGCAATGCCACCCCAAACACATTCAGTCTCACCAAGAACACACATTGCTGGGCAGAGGATATGTCCCAGTGGTAATGTATTTGCCACAGCAATTTTGAAGGGAAAACGTAATTCTCTCCTTTGAACAACTTAATATAAAAAAGTAGTCCCTTCTATTTGTGGTTTCATTTTTTTGTTTTCTGTTTCTCCAGTTGCCTGTGGTCTGAAAAATAACAACTTTCAGGAATAACTGAAATGTTTAAAAAGCTGTCTAGTGTTTTGAGTAGCACAGTGAGCTCTTGCGGGTCTTATCTGGGACACAAATAATCCTTTCAGTCAGTGATCCACACTACTCTGTATATATGTTGGTTCACAACAATTCCTGGTGCTCTCAGATAGCCACTGAGAGTCTTGAAGACTACTCCCCAAATAAAAGAGATCAGTACTGTATGCCTCTTTGATTCCAACTCTAGATTATATCTTCTGATAAAATTTAACATTGCTTAAATAAGAAAATGTGCTCAAGTGCTATGTAATTTAAACACTAAGTGCTTTAGTGTGTGTGAAATCAAGAGATGTGTTAATAATTATGCCTTTGTAGTTAACCTGCCTATAATGTCTTAGGAACGCTATTATACATGCTCAACTATAGCAAAAGATATGCTTTTATAGATGATTAATATTGGCATTGTGCTTAACACATTGTGAGTGTTAAAACCAATTTCATAATATGTTGGAGAAAATTAAATTAGACACAATTTTATAATATTTTAGAGTAGTCAGTCTGGCGGGGGGGCACTTTCTTAAGTATAGCTTTCTATGTATGGTTCTGTGTAATTTAGTTAGAGGATATAATTCTAAGACATCATGTGGAAGCTCATTTTTGTGTGTGTGAAATGAATGTTGTGACACAGAGCCAGATTCATGTTGTTTGTGTGACCATTAACCTTTTAACATTCTCATTCAGCAAGCCTATGTTTTCACAGTGGCTTGTGTTAGAATTTGATGCATCTGAAAGATATTTTAGTACATTTAATCATTTTTTTCTCTCTCCCTGAAAATACACACACACACACACACACACACACACACACACACACACGATATATTGCTTTGGACTTTTGTTTTTAACAGAATGTAGATTAGCTACAGAGGACTTGAATTATTTTATAAAAATCACCATTTAAAAGTCAGAATAGAATGTTATTGGTAGTAACCAAGAGAACAGAAAAAAAATGTCTTTGCCTTTAGAGTGTTTGTCCCCATGGCCACAGTCCTTCTCTGTGACTGACAATCTTCTGCATTTGGAGCCTTCTAGTTTCCCCCATTGCCTGTGCTCTGGAAAAGATCCAGCTTCACACCTTCATAAGAGCGATAGTCCAAGGGACAGAGAGTCACTCAACACACCAGCCCAGGGCTACTGGAGGGTTAATTAGAGAATATTCATAAAGTACTTCAGAAATGAAATAAAGTTCTAAAAGTGCCAAAGTTATTAAGATATTTGGCAGCATACACAGAAAATGGAGATTCTTATGCTGGCTTAGGTTTTGCTTAATCTTTAAAAATTGAAGAGTTGAAAACTCAATTTCTAATTTAGTTCAATAAATTTTACTAAGCACGTACAGTCTTTGTTTTAGGGTTCTCTAGAGCAATAGAACTGATAGAATGAAATGTGTGTGTGTGTGTGTGTGTGTGTGTGTGTGTGTGTGTGTGTGGTGTGTGTGTGTGTGTGTTTCAGCTAGTCCAACATGGATGGTACACGAATCCAGTAGTTGTTCATTCCATGAGACTGACTGGATGTCTCAGCTGGTCTTCAGTATGTGCCAGAATTCCAAAGAAGTAGGCTCTAATGCCAATGAAGGAAGGGACTTGCCAGTGAGAGAAAGCAGGCAAAGAGAGCCTATGCTTCCTTCTTCTGGGTCTTTTATATAGGCTGCCAGCAGAAGGTGTGGCTCAGTTTAAAGATGGATCTTCTCACCTCAAAAGATTCTGATCAAAAGTTGGTCTTTTGAATTCAAATGATTTAATTAAGAAAAAAAATAATGATTTTTTTCACAGATGTAGCCAGTCACTTGGGTTTTAGTTAATTCCAGGAGGAGTGCAGTTGACAACCAAGAATAACCATCACAGCTTCAATGGTAAGGTCAAGGTGAGACCAAATTTCATCTCCTTAAGAGGTTTTCTTGTGTCCTAGGTTGACCTATGAACAGTTCAATAAAACTCAGAGAAAACACAAAAGATGCCTTTGGGTTATGACCCCTTTGGGATGTGAAATGACTCTTTTGCAGGGGTCACATAAGACCACCAGAAAACACAGATATTTAGACTATGATTCATAATAGTAGCAGAATCAGTTACAAAGTAGAGACAAAAAGAATGCTTGGGTTGGGGGGTCACCACAGCACAAGGAACTATGTTAAATAGTTGCATTAGGAAGATTGAGATCCATGCTCTAAGAAGTCCAGATGGACACTGTAGGAAGTTACTGTGAGTGACTATTAACAGCTGGCATTACAGACTGAGGTTGAGTAGGAACTATTCCATCTGAGCCTTGAGAGGTAGTTCTCTGTCAAGGTATCCTTGACAGAGAAGACACTGGAAAGAGGATGTCTCATTTCTATCGCTGTGATGAAACATTGTGACCAAAAACAGGTTGAAGAGGAAAGGGTTGATTCGGTTCACACTTCCACATTCCATCACTGAAGGAAGTCAGGACAGGAACTCAAACGGCAGAAAATTAGAGACAGGGGCTGATTAGAGGACATGAAGGAGTTTCTCTTATTGAATTACTCAACCTGCTCTCTTATAGAACTAAGGACCACCAGTCCAGAAATGACACTGCCTACAATGTGCTGGGCCCTTTCACATTGATCACTGATCAAGAGAATACCCTACAGGTTTGCCTATAGACTGATCTTACAGAGGCATTTTCTCAACTGTGGCTCCTTCCTCTAGCTTGTGTCAGGTTGACATAAAACTAGCCAACACAAGGGTGTTAAGGGAGAATGAAAATTGAAAGGCAGGAAAGACATTTCAGGGAAATACCATTAGTAAAATTTAGTGCATCAAAGGCAAAGACAAGGCTAAGAAGGGAGGGTGGGGTCAAGTTAAAAAGACCTCATTCATCAAGGCAAAGCAGTGAGCAGACAGTTACTGGAGGCTTTTGGGAAAGGTCAAGTGGCTGGAGTAAGGATGTATACTTAGGACATTGCTGGACACAAAAGTGGGCACCAAGCAATTATTTGTGGAGTATTGAATGTATTACGTTCTTACATTTCAATTATGACAACAATTTCCTTAGATGCTTTCCTAATTTCATTCAAGGCCATGGGCCAAGTTAGTACTAAAATTTGAGCTCTGTTTTAGGTGTATCTGTTGTCTACACCTTACAGAAAGACTTCCTTTTTTCTCTTTCCCTATGACATCATCCCACTTTGAACATCTCTAGTCCCAGTCTCCTGCCTTCCTCACTAGGCCTGGTTTATTCCAAGCCTTATTGGTATAGGGATACCAGTCTCCACTCTGTAGTGCTAACTTCATTGTTCACATCATCTTTCCTCTCTTTCAGATTTTAGGTTCTATTGGTTTTCCTGATAGAGAGCTAGATATGCTTGTGAAAGTCTGTGGCTCTTCTTAGCAGTTGGTGTTCAGTGGGAATTATTGTAGAGGGAAGTAAGGAATGCCAGTGGAAGAAACACAAAATCCTGAGAAGGTGTGTGTGTGTGTGTGTGTGTGTGTGTGTCTGTCTGTCTGTCTGTCTGTCTGTCTGTGTGTCTGTGTGTTTGTGTGCAGGAGAACTCTGAAATCTATACATTTTTCAATTCTGCTCCAGCATCTTCATTCGTCAAAGAAAGACAAAAGGATCAATCACATGTTGAGCAAATACAAAGTAAGTGAATTTTAATATTTTTGATCAGATAGTCTTAGTGAGGGGGTAGGTATATGACTGCTATTTGATAAGATTGATATGAGAAATAAAGAATAGAATAAGTGGGGTATGATGGCACTGCATGTTGATCAAATACAAAGTAAGTGAATTTTAATATTTTTAAAGATATTCCATGAGGGTGTATGACTGCTACTAATTAAGATTAACATGAGAAATAAAGAATAAACCTAGTATGATGGCACATGCCTTTAATCCCAGTACTCAAGTGACAGAGGAAGAGGAGGCAGAGGAAAGAAGATCTGTGAATTTGAGGCTAGCCTGGTTTACATAGTGAGCTCCAGGATAGCCAGTGCTACTTAGTGAGAAACTGTCTCAAAATAAATAAATAAATAAATAAACACATAAATAAATAAATGAAAGAACGAAAAGAAAGTCACACCTGAAACAATTTTAACACACACACACACACACACACACACACACACACACGACTGCTTGACAATAAATTGAGGCATTTTTATTTTTCATTGAGAAGTGTTAGCATCTCACAAGTAGAGGACAGGCATGTCACTAAGTGTGCTACAGAGGGCAGGATGGCCTATCACAGCGGAGTCATCCAGCACCAAACATAAGCAGCACCAGGCTAATACCCTTTCTTTTGGGCTGGATGGTCAGTCCTATTAGTGTAGGAGGAAAGGAAGAGGTGGAGACAGAGACAGGAAACTGAGCAACCTACTGAGCACCCTGGGCGAACATTGAGGGCCAGAGCCTGTGGAAATGGAAGCCAGTAATCCAGGGAGAAATGCTGGCCGTTGGAGTCTGAAACAAACTTTGTGTATTTGTTAGTGTGTTACAGGATGGGAGAGGGAATTTAGTGAATCATGGCTGCAGATCAGGGGATGGTGACATGGATTAGCTAGTCAGTGCCCACCCTTGACCAGCTCAGCATTTCTAGATACACTGCACTGGAGTCAAGGTAACAATAAGAAAAGATGACTCAGACCAGACTTTTCCCCTATCTCACATGAGATGTTGTAAATAAGTAGAACATTCTGACAATTAAAGGCAAAATTAAAATCTGTTGATGGTTTGATAGTGAAGCCAGAAATTTCTCTAATTAATCTAGATTAAATATTGTAGATGATTTTTAAAAATATATCCAACAAGCTCTGGATCTTTCTTTAGAGGTTCCAGACCACTTCTTTTTCTTGAGAATGGGTTGTATTAGTAGCTTATCTGTATTGGCTGGATTAAAGCAGGAGTCATGGTGCTCAAACTCTTGAGATTTAGAATTCTCAAAACCTCAGAACAAAGTAACAAACAAACAACAATAGCAACCAAATCCAGACAACCACGTGGCTCCTGGTTTGCTGAATCCCGACAACCACGTGGCTCCTGGTTTGCTGTATCTTGGGTCACTGCCTTATTTATGGCTTAAGAAGCTCCAGGAAGAGGAATTATAGCAAAGGCCCAACTTTACCCCCTTGAGGACAAATTTCTGGCCTCCTTCAGGATTCTACATTACTGCATGGTAGTATGTGAGTCACGAGGCATAACCAACCCACCAGGCTGCCTGCAGATCCCTAACACTCTGAGACTGAGCAATGCTAATTATTATTTTTTGAGCTATTTGGTTTTGAGAAAACTTGTATTGTTATGCATATGCATGTATTGTTATACATACATTGTATAATACATATTGTTATACATACAATGTATATATTATTATACATAGCTAATACAAAGACATAATGTAAGTTGTTTATTAAAGGCTAGTACAGATGGCGTATGTGAGGCTTGGAGATATGTTTTCCATAAAGTAAATCTCAGACAGGTGTGAGAGATAAGATGTCAATTCAGATTTATGTGATTATCAGATGTTGGACTAGATAGATATCCAGGGATCTAACCCTGGCTCTGACTTAACTCTTTGACCAATTTGCTCAACTTACCAAGCTTCTCTCTCCTTAGTTAAAAACTAAGGACCGGACCAGGAGCTTGCTTTTACCTATTGTACAAGCTCAGTCCTCCTGGTACTAAGACCCAAGGCAACTTTGATTATAACTTGGCTATTATCTGGTGGATTCCTTTGTGACATCTGGCCCATAGGTAGGTCATGTGATGACCAGTACTCATTGCAAAGTTCTAAAGAGCCCCAAACCCCCCTTGTCTAGTGGAAGTGAAGGTTCTCTTTCCTTGCAGGGCTCCGTCATGGCTGTCTATGGCCTAATGCTATTTATTAATTCTCTCAATAGAATTCTCATTTAAATGACAAAAAATAGAATAAAATCAATGTTGTAAAGAACTTGAGCATTTGCAATAGAGGTAAACATGAAATAAATGTTATCTGTTATTTTTATTTCTGTGATAAGATCACCTCCGACCCAAATAGTGACTTAAGTTTTCAAAATTCTTTGCAATGTGCTATAAGAGAGCATGAAGCCTGCTCACTAGTGAGTGAGTTTCCAAATCAGGAATTAAGGGCCGCCTTCAGCACAGGGGACTATGGGCCTGGTCTTGTGGCTACATTACTTAGAGATACTTGCTTCAGGACCACAATGGAGAATACTGTTAACTATTATTAAACAACAACCTCAAACACATTACTGCAATAGGCAAACTGGTAACACTCTTCATGTTTTTGAGTGTTTAACTTTCAGTGAACATTATTTCTCCTGAATTCTCAAATACAAATATCTACCAGTGTGGTGGTTAGAAGGAGATTGAATACTGTAGGCCCATACTTTTGAGTGCTTAGACTCAGTTGGTGGAATTGTTTGGCAAGATTAGGTGTGGTCTTGCTTCAGAAGGTGTGTCAATGGGTGGTTGGCTTTGGGCTTTCATAGGACTAGTGTCATTCCCAGTTAGCTCCTTCTGTTTCTTTCTGTTTGTGGATCTGGTTGTGAGATCCCTCAGCTGATGCCCAGGGCCATGTTTGTGCGCCTTCTGGCATGCTCCTCACCTCAAAGGTCATGGCCTCAAACCTTCTGAACTGTAAACCTGATTAGACTCTTTGTTCCATAAGTTGCCTTCATCATACAGCTTCATCACAGCAATAGAAACTCTAAGTCAGCCAGTTAAGATTAGGTTTTCAAAATATTCTGGTCTAGGGATAGACAGACGGTTTAGCAGTGAAGTATCCATTCTGCTCTTGTAGAGGACTGGCCTTCAGTTTCCAACAGTGGGAGGCAGCTAAGAGTGCCTGTAACTCCATCCCAGGGGATCCAATGCTGTCCTCTAGCCTCTGCAAGGAGGGGTTGCTCATCTGCATACACAGAACTCCAATAACAATAAAAATAATCTCTCTCTCTCTCTCTCTCTCTCTCTCTCTCTCTCTCTCTCTCTCTCTCTCTCTCTCAGTATTCTGGTTCAAGTTTGGTTTAGTGGCTCATGTTTTTAATCCTAGCAATTGAGAAGCAAAGGACAACTATCTTTGTGAGCTCAAGACCAGCCTGGTCTATACAAGTGAGTTCTAGGAGAGTCAGAGTTACACTGTGGGACCCTGCCTGTGTCAAAAATAGATTAAAATAAAATTCAGTCCCAAATATCATCTAATTCCAGCCTACAGTAGTATTTTGCAGCTACTGGTTTATGTTTAAGATATTTTTATATGCATTTTTAGATATCAGGTCCATTTCTGGAATTTGAAAGATTAAAAACACAGAACGAAATTTAGATTTATAGAAACTTTCTGTTTAAGCGGGTACATTCAGCTCAGCTTCTTGCCTTTACTGTCCATCACTAACACCCATGAGCTTTCAGAATAAACCAGGGGTGGTTGATTAGTCAGGATCACACACCTAAGGCTAATTGAAGACCTAACAGTGTGAGAATAGGGCAGAGCATTTACCACATTGGACTATTTTTCTAATATTTTAACCTGACCTTGAGGTAGAAAAATGGAGATAAATATGAGAATATATATATATATATATATATATATATATATATATATATACACACACACACACACACACACACACACACACACACACACACATATATATATATATATATGTATATATATATATATATATATATATATATATATATATAGAGAGAGAGAGAGAGAGAGAGAGAGAGAGAGAGAAATAAAATGTGAGAAAATCAGGAACACGCTTTTTCTCCTAAGAGTTAAAGACAGATTTTTAGTCATATCTATTAAATGGAAATAAGAAAAAAATCAAAAGATTTTGAACTGAATGATCTTTTAAAATAGAGAAAAGATGAATGCCGTTCAAGAGACACGTGAATAAAAAGGAGACTACTTGGCGCCTTTTGTTTTGTGGAGAAAGAACTTTCCTTCATTAAGACAGACACTGTTTAGAAAATCACAATGTCACCTCTAATCAGGATTCATTTTATGTGAGGGTAATCTGTGCACTTCAAAGATGTCTGTAAAGTGAGTCTGAGTATGTGTTGTCATTTGCATGAAGATAAAGCCTAGAGCAACTTTGTTTCAAATCCTTTCCTGATGTAAAGTGTAGAAGCTATAAACAGAGAAAACCACTTGGAAAAAATTCCTCTTTATTATTTTAAAAGAAAAAAAAAGATTTTGATAATGTTAACATTATATACAGAAGCGTTGGTTCCAAATAAAGTTACAGTTTAAGGAGAAAAAGACTCAGAAACAAATTACTGTAGTTATGTTTTCCTATAAATAGAGATAATGGCAGTTCCCACTTTATAGGAGTGTTATGAAGATGGATTATCATTCTCAGTTAATATTAAGGAATATGGAACAGCGCTTTGCACGTAATTCATATTACACAAGTGCTTGTTAAGAATATAAATATAGTAATTTTTAGGATGCAGAACATTAGAGCTGGAATAAAGGGAACAGGGGTATGCAGAGAAAAGGACTGGTGACTAGCAATGCCAGGGGATATGAAAGTTGCCTGACCACATCTGTATAATTGGAGTCATGTCAAGGTCGTTCAGGCTAAGTGTGACATCTGATGATTTTCCTGATGGTTGATGATGCCTTCATCTTTTCCTTTGTTGTGATTTTCACCTCTACCTGCTTGGCTCAGGGTGATTATCTCAGACTTTTTTCTAACGCTCTGCTACTAAATCTCTTTCACTAGAATTTGTTGTAACTTAAAAAAAATTATTTTACTTTACACTCTGATTTTATTTTGGTGCCCATTGAACTACCACAGTACAGTTTCAACATAGTTCTTGCAAATACAATCTATGCTCATGAACACACAAATACATGCACCCCACACACACACACAATCATGCACATGAATGCTCCTTACATGAGTGTTAGACCAATGTTTATAAATTTGTACTTCTTGGTTCACAAAATTCATTTATCCTCTGTGCTTACTATTTTACTGAATAAAATAATGATTGAAAAAAAAAACTGGTCATTTCTGAATCTGGTTTAGATGTTCTGTAATAATCTTAACAATCATAATTGCTTTACCTTGTATAATTTACAAAATACTGTCTAGAGGTTATCGAATTTGATTTCTATAACATTGCTATCTCAGTGTGAATATTATTTACCTTTCATCTGATGATGACATTACAAGCCAGGGAGGAGTCTTAGTTTTCTTATTGTTGCTGTGATAAATATCGTGACAGAAAATGACATGCAGAAGAAAGAGTTTGTCTTACACTTCCAGGTCCCAGTCTGTCTTTGAAGGAATTCAGGGCAGGAACTCAGAGACCACGAAGGAGCTTACTGACTTGCTCAGCTTGCTTTTTTATGTACCTCAGAACCCAGAACCGTGGTGTAAGGGTTGACACTGCTCACAGTGGACAGGGACCTCCTGAATCAATTATAATTTTAAAGTATGTCTCACAAGCCTACTTAAAGATCAACCGTATGGTGAAATTTGCTCATTTGAGTTTCTTTCTTTTCAGGTGACTCCAACTTGTCGAAAGTTGACAAAGGCTAATCACCGCAGGAGGAAAGTTAGTATTCCAGAGGCTGGTTCACCTTCCTTCAAGTCCACAGGAAAGGCAGAGTTGTAAGATGCCAGATTTATGATTTTTTCTAACTTATTTGCTTCTGTCACTCAAGATTTCATTAGTAAACTAGGATAAAGTCAAAGATAATGAAGGATGATTATCTGCATTTTGCTATTTTTTGGCTATTGTTTTATTCCCTCTGTACTTGCTTAAATAACAGGCTTAAATATTATTTAATTGTTATGAATCTCTTGAGTCTTTTGATTATGGGATTGGCAGAATGTTGAAGAGGTCTCCCTTCCCATTTTGTGGTTATTCAACTAAACTAGCCTGGTTGCTGTTATCAAGATATAATTAAGATCACTAACAAGTTGACATTAAAGTGCAACAAAGAGTCCATATTTTCAGGTTTGGCCCAGTGTAATCTCATTAGTTGTTAAATACCACAGAGAAAGTAGAAGGAAGAACAGAACACTGTATTTGCAAACAAAGGATAATCAACCATTTCAGAAGGTAATGCTTTGCTTCCTTCCATCCATAGTAATAATAGTACCAACAAAACGTGTCTACTTGCCATTTCATCTGTTTGCACCTTGATCAGGACCACATATGTCTTTCCATGGGGCCTCCATGGTATCAGAATACAGGATACTTTTTCCTGTTATGTGACTCTACCCGTCTCAGCTTGGAGGAAGAGGTGTTTGGGAGCAGTGAAAGAATGAATTGAAGTCAATTGTGGGTAGAAGCTGACAGGTCTGTGTTCTGCTAGAGCTGGCTCTCTGGAAAGATGTTTAGATAGCTCAGCTCTTTCAGACCAAAGTCTAGTCTTTAATTCACATATCAATTCAATCATTACCCCAGGTTTCCTTTTGTTTATCTCATGAATCAGCATTTTATGATCTTAGCTTCTTGATTCTTAGAAAAAGACGGCAAGTACATTTTTTTAGCAGAGCAAATGAACTCAGAAATCTGCCTGTCTTTGCAAGCACAAACAATAAGTTTACCTTGTGTGGGGGGGGGCGGGTAATCCTGTCCTAAGATTACCATTCCCACTATGCTTGGACCTAAACTCACTCGGTCCCAGGCTGATCTTGAACTCAGAAATCTTGCCTTTGTATCTTTCTGACAAGACAAGCTGGCTCGTTAATGCAGCTGCCTTTGTTCTTTTAGGTCTGTCAAGCCCCTCACACAATTCATATTGCATGCTTACATTTTGCATAGTTGAAAAATTATACATTTTTGGACTCATCTTTTCAGAGTTCTTTCCCACAGCCTTAAGGGCTATCCTGAAGATCACAAAATTTACCATTTTGCTGAGGAACACACTCTCACTACCTGGACCCATGCTGTTTCTAATTACCATGAAGTCATTAACCTTAACAGGGAGAGCATGCCCAGAAGGAGAAACATAAACATATATAAATTATTATACAAACAAGCCTTATGCCTAACAACTGTCAGCACTTGTGGAGACCTACATCCTGCTGGCCTTGTTCCAGGGATGGAGCAATATCATCTTGTCCCCTGCCTGGCTATGCTGGACTTGGCACCAAAAGCTTCTTCTTCTTTCATGAAATTAGGAGAAAATCATAGTGACTTCTTAAGGATGTCTATTGAGCATTTTTCCAGAGTGGTAGTTCTAAACCTAGATGCTATAAGTTGAGACAGGCTGCCCAAAAACTCTTAAGTAATGATCCTTTTTTTTTTTTTTTTTTCTAGTGGTGTGGTTGTATTCTGCACAACTAGGATTAATGTCACAACTATGTCAGGAATACTGTCAATACATACATTAGTTAATTAGTTAAAACCAGCTAATGGTGGAAAGAAGTGGACCCCTACTCCAATTTGACTGGTGTTATTAAAGAACATTGAGGCACTTCCACACAAGAAGAACATTATTTAGTGAGAAAGACAGAGACCAGGTAATTGCAAAAATAAACAAACAAAAAATACTTAAAGATTGCCATCAAAGTACTGCAGTACTTGGGAGAGAGATCTGGAAAAAGATCTTTTTTCATTGTTCTTAGAGGAACCAACCCTGTTCAACATTTATCTTCAACATTCAGGCTTCAGAAATGTAAAACAATGCATTTATACTGTTTTAGCCATCCTGTCTGAGATAGTCTGGAATAGTTATACAGTATGTGAGGTTAAAAAATTCACTATCTACCCCTCATCATAGCTAAGGATAGTAGATAAACTGCAGTACAATTTCTTATTAAGACTGGTATGTTGACCTTTGCAGCAAAACTTTTTGACATTACCAAGCTGTTCTGTAATCTGTCATCTTTGGACCTGTTCCAGACCAAGTCTACCTATAGAATTATATAGTCATCATATACCCAGAAGTGCCATAATGGAGGAACATCAAATGGCTTGTACTAGCATAAGAATATGACTCACTTATGTGAGATGGGCCAAATGTCTGAGAAATGTTTTATTGCTGTCATAAAAATAATTAAGTAAGACCTCATGATATATTTTCAAAGAATCCCCAGAATTTTATGAGCAAGCCCAGAAATGGGTTTTTGAAGTTAACAAAAACTCACTATTCCATTACATCAGCACAAAAGTTTAGAATAGGAAAAATACTCTAGATTATACTTTTTCCTATTTCTAATAGCAGTCATGCATCCATTGTTCAAAGAATAAAAGTATGTTTAACACATGTGTCTGTCAAGTAGAGTATTATTTCAGTGAATAATATATAACTCCTTTCAGCCATACTTTAACCAAACTCAAGTGCCAGTGCTTAACCACAGAGAAGAAATAAAAATCCAAGGTTTAGGGACACGAGTTCCATGCCTAATTTCTTGATCTTCTGCATGATTTCTCCACCTGGCTTTATTATCTATGAAGGAAGATGATGAATTCTATTACACTCTTCTTTCCAGTTTTATGATATAATATTGATGTAAACTCTTTGAAAAAATTGGTTCAATAATATTTTCCCAAGAAAATACGAAGCTATTTCTGTGAGTGTGTGAAGAAACTTAAACTCACCTGTCACCATGGCACCTGAGACATGAGCTTATTGACATCATTTGCTATCAGGATGCAGATGAGTAGAGGAGACAGGAAAAATCTGAAGGCCAAAGAGGAAGAGAAGGGCAATTCCTAGGGCTAGATTGAGGTCCTGATTCCAGAGGAGATAGGGAGAGTGATTTCTATAAAGTGCTGAAGCTGGAGTGATCATATATGTGCATATGTATATGACTGTATTAATTTATATTATGTGCATGTGTACATAGGTATAGTTATCTAGAGACAGGAACTTAAAGCTTAAAGAAAGAGGCCAAGCATAACAACTAATTTTATAAAGATTGGAGCAATATGGGAAATACGCACATAAGATTTTCCAGCCATGAAAGATTTATCTAGCAGTATTCACCTTCACATTGACTAAATTGTATTCATAGAATCATAGCCTTAAGAACCCCCTAAAATTTAGAGTTGTGACAAGAAATCCAAAT
Organism: Arvicanthis niloticus; assembly: GCF_011762505.2. Taxonomy (NCBI): domain Eukaryota; kingdom Metazoa; phylum Chordata; class Mammalia; order Rodentia; family Muridae; genus Arvicanthis; species Arvicanthis niloticus. Next base: position 41,357,770 of record NC_047674.1, on the reverse strand, counting down.
AGGATGTGAGAGGGGAGATTAGTCTAAAACTCATTATAAAGTCTTACTCATTCTTTAAGGCTCCATTATTTCTACTTTGAAGTGTTTCTCACCTTCCAACTCCCCCTATTCAATGTCCTCTTATTCATCACACCAGAATAAAACTTAACCTATTGCTCCCCTGAACTTGCATGAATCTTTTGAGGTTTGGTCCAGACACCATAGCAGTGTGTGAATAGGGCAAACACTTGGCAGCCAATAATATCTCTTCAGCTCCAAGCAGACAGTCTGGAACTCAGAGGTGCTCAGTAAACACCATTGATTCCACTGAATTCTGTGTGTGCTTGGGGAATGTAAGCTTGTCTTTAATTTGTATCAAGTCCCACATCTGCCTTTAGTCACTTGCCATGACTTCATAGTCTCAACTTCATGTTTTCATGAATTGAGCTACTCCCAGGACCCCTAGCCCCAGGCCTAACCAGAGTTAGTGTCAATTACTGCTGACAGACTGAGTGAATGAATACCTACAGATTGGGCTCCTGTGCCAGGGTCTGTAGTCAGAGTTTGAATTTTAATGCCACTCTGAACAATGCTCAGATTTCTTGTTAAGACTCTAAGTCTCTTTAAGCATAACTTTAATAGAGAAATATGGACACTTATACCCTTTAGGTTGATTGAAGATAAAATGAGATAATGCAGGCAAAGTAAAGTTATTCTTGGGGTTTTACCATTATCTGGTTTTTACTGCTGCAATTAGAGCAAGCACTATACATGTTTGTGTCTTCAGAGTTGAAGACTCCAATTTGACAACGGATGATCTCCTGTGAAGTAAGTTGCAGTTTCATGGCTGAGATTTTATAATGGTTTTTCTTGCTTATCCATATTCATTCTGACATGAAACTTTCCAAACCTCATTTAAATGGTATTTAAGAAAGGCATACAACGCCTCACAGTAGACACTGTAGAATCTTAGTTGCAGATTGGAGAATGTCTCCTCTAATCATGTTCAGCTGGAAAATATTGGAGAGACCATATCACCCAAAGGACTAGAAAAATAAACTACAGGCTGAAGTGTCAGACACACATTCAGGTCAGCACTGCAGAACCAGACTAGACAAGATTCACTTATTGCTGCATTGAGCCTCCATTGCTCCTTACAGTGGTGAAGTACCACTGTAGACATTGCCCTCAAACCACACTACTACTTCTGTCTATACTCACGTGGTAGATGCTCCAAACCTTCTCATAGTCCCATTTCACTAGCTTTTAAATATACTTTTCAATGTATATGCATTTGTGTGTGTCTATAAAGAAAGCTTCACAGAGGGATATTGCCGCAGAATTTGTCAACTTCTCCACCATTGCAGTATACTTAAGGTTTTGAGTTACAGATTGAGAAGGAAACAGGTCTGTTTATAATGTTGAAGGTAAGTTAGTGTGCTGGAGTAGAGGAAGTGAGAGAAGGAGGTACTCATGGAGTGTGACAACTCTAGTTTACTAACTGGACATGGCTTTATGGAACATATTGAGATAGACATTAAATCTGCAAAATAACTTCCCAAACTCATCTTCTCAAAATTAACTCTGACACTGGGAGAGGTTGATGAATTCTGCAACAATATTCCTATGTGAAGCTTTCTTTAAATGCTAGTTAAGAAATGAATAGCATAGTTCAGTGGTTACAAGCATTTGTCATTATTCTAGAGGACACATGTTTCCAGAGGACATGAGTTCAGTTCCCAGCACCCATGTCAGGTGACAACCAACCAGATCCGGAGGATATGATGTCCCTTTTCTTCTAGCTTCTGCAGGTACTTGCACACAGTACATGCACAGACACACACAAATGGCTAACTCCTTATTTCATCTAGTTTATATTTTAGATGAGAGTGTAAAGAAAAAAAGCATACAGCCAAGTAATTACTTCAGCAATATTGGTGAGCTATTTTTTTGCTACAGATTTTCAACTCTATTGTTATGTGCTAAATTCTGACTTATATTCGTATTTTCCTGTGATAGTTTATTTATATTCGTATTTTTCTGATAGTTTATTTATTACTGTTCTCATACTACTCACTAAATTTCCTCACTTATAATTGATGAAAATTATATTATTTTATCTAAAATGTTTACCTTTTTCTGGCCCTATTTAATTGTTAAATTGAATAAACCTTCAAATCATTCTATAAAATTAATGAAAATTTAAACTGGTACTCATTACAGAACATTAGGTTGAGAGTGTTGGAACAAGTATTCTTGTCACCACACGAAGAAATACATGAATAGTGAGAAAGTAACTCTATAAGACAATTTCTTTTTGCCAAAAGAGAGCACCCCGGTCAAAGCAAGCACACTGGAGCAGGAAGTTCACCTAGTTTTTATTCTAACACAGGTGGTGACTGTCTTTTCCCAATTGTCTGGGGTCTGACCTCACTGTTTCTAGGAACTGGCTAGTTTTAAAAGAGTAAGCATAAGAGAAATGAAGGAAAGAGACAAGAGGTTTGCCACTCCAGGACATCAGGTTTGGGAAGTGCACTAGGGGCATTTGTATTAATGAAGTTTTACTGTTAAGTCTCAAATCCTGGGACAAATGGCTGAGGTGCTTACTTAGCATATCAAAGTGGACCTGGGCACCATGTTATCCCAGCATCCCTCAGTCCCTACCTGTTACAGGGTATGGCTGACATACCCAACTCTCTACTCCTGAATTCTGCAGCCCAGTGGCTGGGCTGCCCTTTTCCCAAAGGCCCTTCCCTATATAATCCAGCCATTTTGGTTACCTGGCTTTTTCATCTGGTAGTTTCATAATCTCGTTTCTTTTTTATAAGCAGTAATGTATATGAATTGTTTTTCTCTAGTTACTGGATTCATATAGGTTTTTTTTCACTTTTTTTTTTTTTTTTTTTTTTTTTTTTTAGTATTTCTTCAGCCTCCTCTCTTCAATAGTTCCTGGCTTCTGACAATTCTGGAAACCTCTCCTTCACCCACTTTAGGAAAAATATTTAGCTTTCTACTGAATGGTAAAAATCATTGGCTTTAATTAGGGAAGAGAACTGAAGATTTTCACTTTAAATAGGCTTATAAGCATGTCTTTGGTTGGATGTTGTATCCCCAGACACACTTTAAGAACATGCCTACTGAATTATTTAATTGAAAATAATTTACTAAAGTAAAACCTGAAAACTGTCATTTATTTAAGTAAGATGCCAGGAAAAAAAAAAGGACAATAGATCAGGTCATCTTTCAGTGAAGGGAGGGGACATCAACCTATGCACAAAACCTTTCACCCCAAATTTGTTTTGCCTACAAAAAGTGCAGGGACAAAGATAGAGCAGAGACTGAGGGAATAGCCAACCAGTGACTGGCCCAACTGGAGATCCATCCCATGGGCAGGCACCAATCCCTGAGACTATTCATGATACTCTGTTATGCTTGCAGGCAGGAGCCTAGCATAACTGTCTTCTGAGAGGCTCTACCCAGCACCTGACCGAAACAGATGCAGTGAATCACAAATATTAGACTTGTGGAAGAGTTGGGGGAAGAATTGTGGAATCCTAAGGGGATAGGGGCTCCATAAGAAGACCCAGAGAGTCAACCAACCTGGACCCTTGGGAACTCATAGACTGAACCACCAACTGAAAAGCATAGGGCTGGACCTAGGTGCCCTCCCCCACACATACATAGCAAATGCACAGCTTGGTCATCTGGAAGGTAAGCAGAAAGAAGAATAGTAGATAGGAGAGCCAAGGGTGAGTGTTTGCCAAGAGTAAGGCCTTGCCATGGCTTCCCACAATCAACAATAGTCACATACATAGCAAATGCACAGCTTGGTTATCATGTAAGCCCCTAACAACTGGAGTAGGGGCTTACCCTGACTCTGTTGCCTGCCTCTGGATCTGTTCCTCTAACTGGGCTGCCTTGTCTGGCCTCAGTAGGATAGGATGTGACTAGTTCTGCAGTGTCTTGAGGTACCAAGGTGTGTTGGTAACTAGGGGGGACCTCCCTCTTTTCAGAGGTGAAAGAGGATGGATGCTGAAGGGGCAGTGTGAGAAGGGGCCTGGTGTCAGGAGCAGCCTTGCTTATACACTGAAGGCCTAAAATCAGCTGGACAATCAAGTGGGACCCTTAGACCCAGTGGAGAGGACTGAGATGCTTGAGAAAATAAGGAGGCACAGCCAAGTCAAGAAGTCTGATCAAGCTGGCAAAATTTTTATTGTTCACACAGGTTATATACTCTGAAAACAGGATATGGGGAGGGGGCAGGGAAGGAAAGAGGGCTTTGCAGGTGGAGGAAGCTAGCTGCAGCTGCAGGGTCTAACTAAGTTATTCTCACAAAGCCTTTACATTACCAGGGGTTCTAAAAACATCTATCTAGCAGGATGTTGGCTAAATCTAGAGATCAGGAGGAAGGGTTACTAAGGTGGGTTGCTACGAGGCCTTGTTTGAAATTCTGAGAACTGACAAGTGAATCATGGAAGGTAAGCAGAAAGAAGAATAGTAGATAGGAGAGCCAAGGGTGAGTGTTTGCCAAGAGTAAGGCCTTGCCATGGCTTCCCACAACCAACAATAGTCTTAAGTCAGCTTGCTAACACAAAGTCTCAGGTCTCTGTGGAAAAACACTGAAACAGATAGCTATAAGATATTGTTAACAGGTAGCTTTGGTGGACATTTATCAGCATGGATAGTCATAGACCTTGTGGATAGGCAGCCTTGGTGGATAGTACCAACTTAGATAAGGACAAGTGATTCATAAACAAGAGTCATAGTGACCTGTTCCTGAACCTTCACCCACCTGATACCCTGTTCTGGAATATATCCCCCTGAACACCCACTGTGTCATCCCCTTCCCTATATCCTGCCTCTATGTGCTTATAACCCCTGTGTGAAAAAAAGAAAAATCAGCGGTTTGATCAGCCTATAGACAAGCCTCTAGTTCTTTGTGTTCACCTGTCTCCCATCTTCTTGTTTCAGGTGATCTCCCTGGACCCCTGTTCAATGCCCTGCTGGTCAGGACAGCCTGGTAGGAGGGTAGCTGTGCTGGAATATAAAGTGAATAAAAAAAATAAATTAATGGGAAAAATAACACAAGAAAACTAGACAGAAACCTTCAAGGCTGGGCAAGGCAACCCAGTAGGAAGAAAAGGGTCAGAAGAACGGGTGGAAGAGTCAGAGTCACCCCCCCACTTCCACTGTTTGGAGTTTCACAAAAACACCAAAGTAAACAACCGTACCATATTTGTAGAGGACCCAGGACAGACTGAATGCAGATGTGTGTAGGCTTGTGGCTGCTGGTCAGTCTCTGTGAGCCCCTATGAGCCCTGCTTTGTTGATTTTGTGGGTCTGTTGTAGTGTTCTTAACCATGGTTCCTCCCTCTCTTCTAGAGGGTTCCAAAGGCTTCAAGGGGAGATGCCTCTTGGAGATCTCCAATTTGGGCTCTCTTTCCACCTAATGTTTGGCTGTCAGTCTCTATCTGCCATCAGCTGCTAGAGGAAGCCTCTCTGATGATGACTGGGCTAGGCGCCAGTCTTTATAGCAGAATATCATTAGAGATTATTTTCTTGACTCCCCTCCCCCCATTCTAGGTCTCAAGGCTATCCTATCCAGTCTTCGATTTCTGGTCATCAAGGTAGTGTTGGGCATGGGATCCCTCTCTTGGTGTGGGCCTCAAATTAGACCAGCCATTGGTTGGCCATTCCCACAAGTTCTTTGCCTTCATTGCCCAGCACATCATGCAGGTAGAATAGATTGTTGGTTGAAGGTTGTGTTGTTAGACCTAGGCCCCTACACATGTGTGGCAGATATGTTGCTTGGTTTTCATGTGAGTCCCCTAGCAATTGGAGTGGGGGCTGTCACTGACTGTGTTGCCTGTCTTTGCATCCCCTTTCTCTAGTTGAGCTGCCTCATTTGGCCTCAGTGGGAGAGGATGGGTTGAGTTCTGCTGCGACTTGATGTGCCATGGGAGGCTTCCCTTTTTCTGAGGAGAAAGTAAGGGAGTAATAATGGTGGGGGTATGTGAGGGTGGGACTGAGAGAAGAGGAGGGAGGGACGGCTATGATCAGGATGTAAAGTGAATAAATAAATAATTGAAAAAACAAAAACTAACAAAGCAAAACATAAAACACTGCGCTTAGCACTTTGGGATTTTAAAAATAATCAGGTTCTAGAGAGATGCTACAACCATCAAGAGCATTTGCTGTTCTTCTACAGGACCCAATTTTGGTCCTCAGCACTCATGCTTGCAGTTCTAGATCCAGGAGATGCAATACTATCTTCTAACTCAACAGATACCCATGTAAAGTACATGCGCATGCACACATGTGTGCACACACAAACAGACACATAAACACACACATAAACACACACACACACACACACACACACACACACACACACACACTAATTTCAGCATTCAGGAGGCAGAGGCTGTGGATCTTTATGAGTTCAAAGCCAGCCTGATCTACATAGTGAATTATAGGCTAACTGGGGTTATACAGGGAAAACCAACAAATAACTGCAGTGAAACAATAAAAATAGCCTCTTGCAAGAACAATAATAAGTCTGAAGAAATATTTAGAAGCAAAGTTCCCATTCATCTGATGTTTTTCTTTCGACTCCAGATGTGGATAAGTTTCGTGTTTGTTAATGTATGGGTGACCCTCCAGCCCTTACCATGATGTCTATGTAGTCCCTTCATCTACCAAATTTAGGTTCCAGCTCTTTGCTGTTGATCCATTCTGCTATAATTAGGCTCCCGAGAATCTGATTGCTACCTGTGAATGCCAACTCTATATGTACACCATTTTTCACATTTTCTCTGTGAACACAGTGCATCCAGGAAACGACCACTTTCGGAATGTGCAAATTCTCACCACCAAACTGCTGAGAAATTCTTTAGCTCTAAGTTAGTAACTGTCAGAGTTATATTTGCTCTCTCTAACTGACATATAATAGGAGTTCAAGGAGCTACTTATCTTTCATGCAATCCTTGTTAAGTGTTGTGAGGTATGCACCAGAGAAGACTACTCAGACATGGGTTCAAGTTAATAGAATGTCTTTTTTAGCTGCGTGTTTTGGGCCAGAGTACAGTCCTGGGCCTTTCCCAGGGTGAGTTTTTAAACACACAAAAAAAATACACCCTAGTTTGACACACCTCAGTAGCAAGAGCATTTAGGCATAAACAGAACTACAGAAGCCAAAAGTCAAGGTTAGCACATTTAGGGACTTTTCCAGTACTGTGGACTTTGATGGATCAGGTGTTTGGTTTTGTTTTGGCAGGTATGGCTGCCTACCTGCTGGGTTCCAAGGCCTGAATGGTTCTTCCATCATGGAGTCAGTTGTAGTAAGATCTGAGGGTCTGCTACAATGTAACTATTAATAGAAGTACAATGTAGGGTTTTTACTCTTTGATGAAGAAAGTGAGACACACCTGCCACCCAGGACATGGTTAATTAGCATGGAGATTCCACCTGGCTATTCCTGGACTGTTTTAGACATCCAGACAACAAAGACGGTTAGATTATTCCTTGAGGAAGAAATCAAGTAAGGAAATGAGTTCTCTGAGCTTGGAAGACTAAGCAGCTGACATGCCTGTCCTAGGTAATTTCATTAAGAGGGGCCACTTTTTCAGCACGATTTTAATTCAGTCACATTCTCCAAGATATTTCTTCTGGCTTTGACATTTCCTGAGAGTAATTTGAAAGAGTGGAGGCATAATCAAGGAAATGAAATATTTCGACTTCTCTACTAACTATAGAACCGTGGAGGGATAAATGCCAAGGCTGAAACCTTGCAGGAAGGCTTACTGTTCCCAGTAGAAAGAGCCACCGCATGATGACAGGAAGAGCAAGGATGAAGGCGACGTCAGCCAATCACAGTCAGATCACAAAACCGAGCACAAGGTTAGGAACACGGTGAGCCCAATGCTTAACTTCAGGGTTGAGTTTAGATTTATTCCTTGTCATGTAATGCAACAAGAATTCATCTAGGATCTGGGTGGAATGTGTCTGGAGGCAGCTGGATCCTGTAAAGTGACTCCTTTTAATTCAATGATTCTTTGTATGTTGACAGCTTGTGTCAAATAACCAGTCTGGAGCATAAGAAATGGCGGGGGAAAAGAGGAAGTTCAGCAAAACTGAAAGGGACGAGAAAAAGTCAGGCTTGTCTCTGAGATCAGGGGGATTTTTTTAAAAAGCCATTTGTGTTGAATTCAAGCTGCTAGATTATATTTTAAACGATGCCCTCTCTCTGCTTTCAACTCCACTCCCTAGATCCTTCCCTTGCTCCTTATGTTCTTTCCTCTCCTCCTTCCTTTTTGTTTTCCTTCCTTCTCTTTCCATCACAGGAGCCATGGTTTATACCTCTTCAGTGCTCAGGAGTGACCTGTATGGACTGATCTGGGGTGCAGTTTTGTTTAGGGTCACACTGCCTTCATGTGATAAATGATGCAGACACATGTTTCCAATCCCCTTCTCTCTCTTCTTCCCTTTTCCAAGTGTAGGAATCTTCCTCTCAGAGTGTGCTTTACTTTCCTGTTAGCAATGGTCCCATGGTCCAAACCAATTGCTCACGAGCAGTGTTTTCAAATTCTAGCTCCTGGCCAATTTCAGGCCTGGAAATCAGTTTGATGGATTGCAATTGGTATTTAAGAGTGGGGTAGAAAAGAATACATGGTATTAGAGTGCACTGCACAGTGGAATTATTACTTGCTGAACTTCATTGCTTCAGTTAAACGTGTGTATGCACACTTGGCTAAGGATGATTGAAACCTTCTGTTGAGGGCTGCTGGGGATTCATCAGTGAGCACTGAGAGAGTCTTTGGGGTTGTGGCCACAGCCTACACTATTGAATGAGCCCAAGTGTGATTTCAGATGTTCTGATTTTTGCCCAGTTGGATTCCTTTCTGTTTAGAAAGCCTGTCCTTTGGACAGTTTTGTAAGCATCTGATATACTTCCAGTAAATTCTTTTGCTGCCTATATGTTTCACAGTTGGACCATTATGATCACTAGACTATGTTGAGACACAGTTGTTAAGCACTGAATACTGATACTGGGAGAGTTCTAAAATGGGAAAGGGTAATAAAAACTAGTGTCTTAGTTAGGGTTTTACTACTGCAAAGAGACACCATGACCAAGGCAACTCTTATAAAGAACATTTAATTGGGGCTGGCTTACAGTTTCAGAGGTTCAGTCCATTATCATGGTGGGAAGCATGGCAACATCCAGACAATCATGGTATTGGGGGACCCAAGAGTTCTATATCTTGATTGAAAGGCAGTCAGGAGAAGGACTGACTTCCAGGCAGCTAGGAGAGGGTCTCAAAGCCTACCCCACAGTGACACACTTCTTCTAACAAGGCCATACCTCCTAATAATGCTAGTCCCTGGGTCAAGCATATTCATTCTACCACAGAGGGTGACACAAAACAAAATTTAATATGATTTACACCATTGGCCGCAAACCCTGAAAAGATAAAAAAAAAAAAAAAAAAGCAAGAGGAATTTGCTAATTAATGTCCAAGATCTCCTCAAATAAAAGCAATATTCCAATTACTGGTAACACCATTTCTTATTTAATGAAACTCAATATGGCACATCATCCGTAATTAAATGTTCAGTAAGAGCCTGTTGTTACACCTGGTGATTAGAACTGGATTTTATGGAGTAAAATGATCAGATAAGATGGCTTCAAGCATCAAAACGTGCCTCTTTGCTGTTTCAACCAATTTATTAAATAATTGTGTGGTTTAGAATCTAATCAGGTCCCTGTACAGTACTCTGTTTCTTTATAAATATACAGATGTAAAACAAGCGAACATTCTTCAAAGAGAGTATTGACAACTAAACATCTATACAAGTGACAATGACTATAACATTTACTACTTGACAATTAAATATACATTGATAGAAATGACTACTACGGAATGAGAAGCTCTTCCTGATGTACTGATGTGAAAAACCAAGCCATATAATGTGTCCCCTGTGGTTAATAGAGAGATCATGTATGTGTTTACTTACATTTAAAAATATCTGGTGTGAAACATAGGGAACTGATGCCTTTGGCAAAGGAAAATGCCTGAGGCCACCAAAATCTGTTTTTCCTGCTACTTTCAGACAATTTGACTTTTTCCAGAAGTCTATACTTAAATATAAAAATTGCTTTTTTTTAGTGTAAGAAAAAATACATTTGCTTTATTCAGTCTATACAATAAGAAAATTGCTTTTTACAATGGCAAGCTTTAGCTCCTATTTCCTGCCTCCCCTCCCTGCTTCTCTCTCTCTCTCTCTCTCTCTCTCTCTCTCTCTATATATATATATATATATATATATATATATATATATGACACACATATATATATATGTGTGTGTGTATGTGTATAAGTATATTTGTATGCACACACACACACTTTGTTTTTTTTCTCTCATTTATCCCAAACATTAACACATTAAGGCTGAAGGTCTCTCAACACTCTCCCTTGGAAGAGTGTGGTAACAATGCAAACCAGTTAGCCTTGATGATTCCTCAAACATAAGAGACCCCGGAGCTGCCAATTTCTCAAGGTGAGTTTTGGTCTTTGTTATTTAGACCAAATGTGTTTGGCAACTTTCCAGTGGTTGGCAACATCTGCTTTATTATTTTACATACAATGTGGTCACTTGTGTTTCTACAGTGTTCATTATTTCAAACAACAAATCATGAACCAGAAAAATAATGAAAAACGCCAGTGACTCGGTGGCTGCGGTACTCATTACTACACCTGACACCGACTGTGCCAATGCTGCCCAGAAGATCAGTGTGACCACATCTTTGCTCCTGTCACCCTCTCATCAAGGCTATTGCTGTAAATGTATATGGTACATCTTATAATTATGAAAGCAATGAAAAAGTCTGCTGCAGTATATTGAGTTTTTTGAAGCCCTATTACTGTGGTAGAAACACTTGGGTTGTCATCTGTTAAAAACTCCAAGAGAAAAGAAAGCAGATTCACAACTTCTAACCAATTAATTAATATATACACACATATTAAGTATTACTATTTAGTTGTATCAATGTTAATTATGATATTTAATTATATTAATATCTAATAATTAAAATATACACATCTTCCATCATTTCTATTTTTCTCATTTTCCTTGTAGTTTTCAGTACCCAGAATAAGTCTGACATAGCATTCTATTTGGACTTTGAAAGTATTATTTCCAGTGTGTTGTGTTTGTGTATTTGTTCAAGAGTTAAACACTGCCATATTTGTTCATTGTGTGTTTACAGAGTGTGTGTTTAATAAACTCACTGTGTGTACTGTTGATAGTTAATATGTGTAGAGATTTACCATTAGATGTCTGATTGTGGGTTAAAATCAGTATAAACTTTCAGGTTCAACACTGTGCTATCTAACCCATTGTATGAATGCTAAAGACGTGTCAGTTTTCACGTGATTGATTCGCAGGCCATCTGCTTGATGAGGTGATATTTGAAGGCATGCCACTTAGCAGCAGTGGTAATTGTTGTAATGGAATGTTGGCACCTGATATCCCCTTGTTCTTCTATTTGCACACTTATGAGTTTACCCACAATGAAGGTCCCTGAGTGACAGTGGATATGCAGTTTAACCATCCAGAATCCCTTCCTCCCCGCCCTCTCCTTGCTAATCCTTCTCTTTTAAAGATAACAACCCTGGTATTTGTTCCACTATGACATATGGATTTAGGAATATAAAATACATCGTTATAGCATGAGGATCCAGGAAAGAACAGGAAAAACTCACTGTTACTGGGAATGAGGGAAACTTTAGGCTGAAGGAACTGGAAGCTTGGATTAACAAGGGTGGACGGGGGAGGAAGGAGGCCATTTCAGAGTAACAGATGTCTGAACATGAAAATAGATCCTAGATTTGGCAAGACTTTATAAAATGTTTCAGACATAACCTCTCCTATCCGAGGTTACATTATCCTGTCTTGTTTAGCACTCAGTTAACTTGGGTCAGTTTCAGTAATAAAATAGCTCTTCAAGCCCGTGATCTGGCAAGGAAGTAGACTTAACTCAGAACATAGGTATTAACTTTTAAGCAGAAATATCCTTAGGGTTTAATTTAGCTATAAGGTTCTTTTAAATAATTCAAGCAAATGAAAATTTCAAGTTAGGAATTGCTCATAGTTTTTTAAAACATAATTTCCATTTCTTAGTAATAATACACGCTCAACTGTATTTGTGCAAGTTGAGAATTCTTTAGCTGCTTCTTATTAGTTGGCCTCCGGCTTCCTGGTAAGTTGCTATATAGAATATAGAAATAATTTAACCAGAAATGCATTTATAAAGATTTGTTTGTCCATATCCTTGAGCAAACTCTTACCTGAATAAGATTAGATTATCTCACTAGCCAAACTACTAAGGATGTTTCTTGAATCAGTTGGGTACAGTGACTTCAGAGATCCCACATATGAATTCATCCCTATCGTGAAATAGAGCTTCCTTCAATTTTGTCTTGGACAGGGACATGCTTCCTTGCTATGGGACACATGCGCATGTGCAGTGACCAAGTTACAATGGCCTAAGTTATAATATTTGGTCTTTAAGATGGTATGCAAGTGAAATGAATGCAGCACCAACACACTTCCAGTTCTACAGTTTGATATTTTCTTGGCCAGTGGGAAGTAAGGTGATGTGTATGTAAGAGCTGGCTGCTACAAGGCAAGGAGCTGTATCTCTCCATCCATCACCAGGGTTCACTGTGATGTCCTGGTGTCCTGGTGCTTTCTTTTGCGACAGAGTCTTTAGTAGATTGAGTTTGATGAGTGCATTTTTGGCTTTCTCTCTCTCTCTCTCTCTCTCTCTCTCTCTCTCTCTCTCTCTCTCTCTCTCTCCAGCTTACAGTGGGTTAATCTGGACATATCCCTGTCATAAATGCAGGAGGAGAGGTACAGAGATACACAGCAATGTGTAAAAAATGGGATATGTTTTTTTCTGTTCTTTTTTATTGGATGTTTTATTTACATTTCAGATGCCATCCCCTTTCCCCATTTCCCCTCCCTAGAAAACCCCTATCCCACACCCCCTTCTCCTTTTTGCTTTTATACAATTTTTTAAATGTTAACCAATGGCTTTATAAATTTGGTAATGCTCAATATCAATCAGAAGTGTAACATAATACCCAACCTAGATATATCAACTATCTTTGACTGGCAAAGACATGTGAACATCTGCCTCCATGTCTGGCCCCCCTCTCTCTTTCTCTCTCATCACCTAGCTCCTCCTCTCCTTCTCCTCCTCCTCTCCTTACTCCTCCTCTCCTTACTCCTCCCACTTTAGCTCCTCCTACATATCACACTTCCTGTTAAAATAAAACTTTTCTCCCAAAATACAGTTAGAGCATAACTATACCAATTTATGTCAGTAAGGTGCAAGATAGACCTAATACCCAGTCCATCATTTTGTTGACTAAGCAGAACCTCTGTCATCTCTCCTAAATAAAAGACTTAGTTCTGAACCTGGCTTTTTTTTTTTTTTTTCTTGGCTTTAGAATGAATGTCAGCTGAAAACCATACTCTCAAATCTTTTCTCTCAAAGTAAACAGCAAGGATTGGCTATGAGACTATAAGTTTTCAACCCCATCAGAAATCCAGAATGACTGAGTTAACTGAAATTATGGGAAGCACAAAGCATAGCTTCTAAAACTTAGCCAATTTATAGAGACCGCTGAACACTTGGACAGTCCCTATACTACAGAATGTTGGAGCATCTGATCTTCAGCCTTCTGGCCCAGGATCATCTGACTGACCTAGTGATGCAGAATTATTAAGGGCTGATTACTCTGTCTTGGCAGATATAATCAGTTGACTATTCTGCAAGTGTGGCCTTTTCTGGACAGTGATTTGTCTGTAGATGGAAAGAGGCCATTCTTGCCTAGTGGCTGACTCACTACAATTGGAATAACTCCAAAGATGCTCAGTTTCTTCTTAGAATCCAAGACAGGAAGCTGTCAGGAGCAGACAGGTCTCTAATCAAAATGAACATTAATACAGAAATGTTTGTAACATCAATTCTGTGGATTTCTGATGTTTTGAAAACCAACTATTTATGTAAGGCAATCTGGACTGTTGTCTGTTAACTCCTCTCAACTATTTCTAAAGAAAATATAGACAACACCCTAACAATAAACTCGAAGCCATGAATTTGCTATAGGCCCTTAACTCACAGGCTAACCATCTCAAGTCAGCTAAAAAAGTTAAGGAAGGACTGGGTCTAAGCCTTGTATTCCTAAATGTGTTATACAGGCGCAATGTCTATGATAGTAACTAATATTCATCTCAGTTTTATATTAATAAGAAGCTCGTACCAATGAAAACCTTAGATTTGAAATCAAAGTAAATTTTGTACTATTTAAGAAATTATAACTTCATCTTAATAACAATTATACATATTTCTACCAGTAGGTTATGGCTATGCAATAAAGCCTAGCTAATCCTCCCTGTTCCACCAAAACCACTACTTTTCCCTAAAAAGACACCCCAATATTAACCACCTCAGTCCCCAAGCCCAGGGAATAGGGGCGCCGACTCTTCATTAACTTCTTCAAGCTGATTATGGGTGTTGAGATATTAAAAGAGGGGTTGGGGGAAGAGTAAATTGATAAGCCTCTGACACTGTGTCTTCACTGCATCCAGCTGGAATTCCAGGACATCAGAGGTTTGAGCAGGTCTACTCAGCTTGCCTGATGAGTAGATACATCAAGGCTATGTATTCTGCAATATACAAGTCTCAAAACTAATTTTAGTATCAAGATAATTGTTTGAATTCTGAAATCTATTCTTCTGGAGGCCTGCCTCTGTCATGTCTAATCCATATAATTCCGGGAATTTCTATGAGGGTGTGCTTCCACCATCCTCTCATTTTTGCCTCCCTGCTCTCAAATTTCTCAACATCAGGGAGTCCAAACTTTCGGGCACCTAGGCCCTCCACTTCCACTGATGCCTAACCCCTTACCCCATTCCCCCCTCCAATTACTATGAGGGTGTGCTCCCACCATCCTCTCATTCACACTTCCCTGCTTTTGCAATTCCCCAAAACTAGGGAATCCAAACTTTCAGGTACCAAGGCTGTCTACTTCCACTGATGCCTGGCAAGGCCACCCTCAATTACCTATACAGGTGGAGCCATGAGTCCCCCCCCCCCCCCTTTGTGTTCTCTGGCGGAGATTTTAGAATGGATACTCCAGCTTGTTTCTTAGAACAATTTGGTTGAAAAATTGTTTTCCAGCCTTTTACTCTAAGGTGGAGTCTGTCTTTGCACTGAGATGGGTTTCCTGTATGCAGCAAAATGCTGGGTCCCGTTTATGTATCTAGTCCATTAGCCTATGTCTTTTAATTGGGGAACATTGATGTTAAGAGATATTAAGGAACAGTGATTGCTGTCTCCTGATATTTTGGTTATTAGAGATGAAATTATCTTTGTGTGGCTATCTTCTTCTGGATTTGTTGGAAGAGGGTTACTTTCTTGCTCTTTCTAGGGTATAATTTCCCTCCTTGTATTGGAGCTTTCCTGCTATTATCCTTTGTAATGCTGGGTTTGTGGAAAGATATTATGTAAATTTGGTTTTGTCATGGAATATCTTGATTTTTCCATCTATGCTAATTGAGAGTTTTGCTGGGTATAGTAGCCTGGGCTGGCATTTGTGTTTTCTTAGGGTCTGTATGACATCTGTCCAGCATCTTCTAGATTTTATAGTATCTGGTGAGAAGTCTGGTGTAATTCTGATATGTCTGCCTTTATATATTACTTGGCCTTTCTCCCTTACTGCATTTAATATTCTTTGTTTTGTGCACTTGGTGTTTTGATTATTATGTGATGGGAGGTATTTCTTTTCTGGTCTAGTCTATTTGGCGTTCTATAGGCTTTTTGTATGTTTATGGGCACCTCTTTCTTTAGATTAGGGAAGTTTTCTTCTATAATTTTGTTGAAGATACTTATTGGCCCTTTAAGTTGGGAATCTTCACTGACATCTATACCTACTAGCCTTAGGTTTGGTCTCTCATTGTGTCCTGGATTTCCTGGATATTTTGTGTTAAGAACTTTTTGCATTTTGCATTTTCTTTGACAGTTGTGTTGATATTTTCTATGGTATCTTCTGCACCTGAGATTCTCTCTTCTATCTCTTGTATTCTGTTGGTGATGCTTGTGTCTATGACTCCTGATTTCTTTCCTAGGTTTTCTATCTCCAGTGTAGTCTCCCTTTGTGATTTCTTGATTGTTTCTATT
This sequence comes from Arvicanthis niloticus, assembly GCF_011762505.2. Classification (NCBI taxonomy): domain Eukaryota; kingdom Metazoa; phylum Chordata; class Mammalia; order Rodentia; family Muridae; genus Arvicanthis; species Arvicanthis niloticus. Next base: position 41,341,542 of record NC_047674.1, on the reverse strand, counting down.
TCCATCTTTATGTCCTGGATGGTTTTGTTCAATTTCTTTACCTGTTTGGTTGTGTTTTCTTGTAATTCTTTAAGGGATTTTTGTGTTTCCTCTTTAAGGGCTTCTACCTGTTTACCTGTGTTCTCCTCAATTTTTTTGGTAGTGTTATTTATGTTTTTCTTAAAGTCCTCTATCATCATCATTAGAAGTGATTTTAAATCTGAATCTTGCTTTCTTGGTGATATGGGGAATTCAGGACTTTCTAGTGTGGGAGAACTAGGTTTTAATGATGCCAAGTACCCTGGGTTACTGATGCTTATGTTCTTGCGCTTGCTTTTTGCCATCTGTATCTCCTTAGTACTACCTGCCCTGTTTCTGACTGGAGCCTGTCTTTCCTATTATCTTGGTTGTATTAGAACTTTGTGGGGTAGGTGTAACTACTGGGGTAAGCGTTGGGGCCCAAAATCTGCTCAGTGCTCAAGCACAGACAGGATGCTGCCCAGGTTAGAGCTCTGGGAGCCCCGTTTCCTCTGGGTTCTTAGAGATTGGGGGCAGAGCTGCCACCCAAGATCTGCTCAGTGCTCTGGCCCAGACCAAAGGGAACCAGTGCTCCGGTCAGGGAGTGACTTCCTGGGTCCTTGTGGGTCTCAGTTACTCCCTGTTTGGGGTGGGCCTTGCTGTCTGCTTACCTAAGATACTGCCCGGGTTAGAGTTCTTGGGATCCCTGCTTCCTCTGGGTTCTGTGAGATTGGGGGCAGAGCTGCCATCCAAGATCTGCTTAGTTCCTGGGCCCAGACCGGAAGGATGGGATATGTTTTTCAGGGAAAAGCAGATCCATTAGAGGGAAAGAAGGGGTTTTGTTCATATCTCGTTGGACAAACTGCTTAATCTTTCCAATTGTCAGTGTATACCTATAAAGAGGGAGAATAATGAGATCTACTTCAAAGATAGAATTAAATGGATTGTGTGTAATTTGTGTTTCTTCTTTGGTCAACTCATCTCCCCGGACAGTGTTCCATTTTAGCCCTTTGTACTTTATTTCCTGATCTTTAATTGTGCTATCTATAGAATGTTAACAACTCCTTATTATCTTTGTTAGAAAAAGTGACTCCCAGTTCATGGTCTTGTTTTTGTTTATTATGTATTTTTAAAATTTTTTTCTGCATGTGTTTATGTGTGCTCATGTGTGTGACATTGCAGATCTATCTATGTATGCATGCTTGTGGAGACCTGAAGTTGGCATCTGGCATCTGACTTATCTGCTCTCCACTTCTTATATTCAGGGAAGGATTTTCCCTAATCCGTGAATTCACTCTTCTGTCTGTCTAACTAGGTAGCTTGCTACAGGGTACTTGGCTCTTGCTTCCTCTGTGCTGGGTTATACTCAGGCCATCACGACTGCTGTGCTTTTTGTTGTTGAGAATTTCATCCACAAGCAAGTACAACATTTACATAATTTCAATCCTTGTCTCTCCTCCTTCCAATTCCTCTCATGTGTTTTCCCAGTTCCCCTCAAATCCCCAACCTTGTCTACTGGTCTTTTAAATCATTAGTTCTGTGGATGTGTGCTCTGGCAAACAGTCTACTTCCTGAGTCATTTCCCATCCCCCACTGATATGTCTAAAATACGGTACTTCAAAAATTGGAGTCTACTCTCCCAGATTGTTTCCTCAAGTATGCTTTGTTAGGGAGGTAGCTGGTCCTCCAAAGTATTTCTTGAATTTTTTTCCCCTGTGTCAACTTCACTCGTTGCTATGTAGCTTGCAGGACAGCTTGCTTATGATATTAGACGCCATCTCAAATGTGCGCTCTTCCAAATAGTCACTTTTATCCAGTCACATTAATTGGATAGCTCTCCTATTTTGTCAAGATTTCACTGTTATATGTTATGTTCTTAGTTTCCTAAAATTAGCTTTTAAGTGATGCTTTTCCCGTCTACGTTGATTTCTTCTACTTCTGTCAGCTCGTGTGTGTGTGTGTGTGTGTGTGTGTGTGTGTGTGTGTGTGTGTGTATTTAGGTGTATGGAAGAGGGCACTGTCAGGTTGTCTTTACTAGTTCTTTCTATACCTTATTCTTCGAGGCAGCACCTCTCACAGAAGCTGGAGCTCACTGCTTCAGATGGACTTCCTGGCTCTGAGACTGAAGAATTAGAGGTGCATGCTGTAGAATGTAACTATTTATGCAATGCAGAGGACTGAACTTGTGTCCCCATGCTTGGGCAAGAAACTTTGCTGATTGAACTATCTACCCCATCTCTTTCTGTCAATTCTTTACTGTCTAATATTCTTTTCTATATTTATAGCTCCCTTTTTAAATGAAGGACTACCTGGAGGGACTAGTCCTTCATTACACAGATGCAAAATTTTGAGAAATCTTTTCTCTTCTTTATAGCTGTGCTTTAAATTTGTGTGATATTTTGAGTAATTTTACCAGCAAGCTTTGAAAAATTAGTATATGACAAATGAACAAAGAATATAGAGGGAAATAATTGCCTTTCTAAATTTGATTTCTGGATTCCCGATTCAAAGGCAAAGGACTTCATGATCCACAACACCAGTTCTGGAGACAGCCTCATTGTGTCTGAATTATAGTTTATAATTATGAACTATGTGAATGTAGGTAAATTGTTTAATCTGTCCATGCTTCAGATTTCTTAGTCTTTACCTGGATATAATAGCTATTACAAACACTTTATTGTTTAGGTCAGTAGTTCTCAATCCTTGGGACGTGACCATTTTGGGAGTCAAACAATCATTTCACAGGGGTCACTTTAGACATCAGGAAACACAAATATTTACATTACAATTTGTAACAGTAGCAACATTACAGTTATGAAATAGAAATGAAAATAATTTTATTGTTGGGGGTCACCACAGAGTGAGAAACTGTATTAAAAGTTTTCATATTAGGATGATTGGGAACCACTGGTTTAGGTGGATATATACATATACATACATATGCATACATATACATACACATACATCCATATACATACACATACATACACATACATATATATACATACACATATACACACATATACATACACATACACATATACATACTTTAGGATAATGCCTAGTGTGTTGTAAGTTCTCTGTAAATTAAGCTACTATTGCCATCAGCAGATTGTCTTGTGAAGCTATTTGTGGATAGCAGATGCTGAGAGAAACAGAAGATGTAAGTGTAAGGTATGTAGGGGAGGATGTCATTGTCGGGCATAGGTGGGTGAGGAAGTCCTTGGTCCAGTGAAGCCTAGACACCCCAGTGTGGCAGAAATCATGGGTGGGGAGGTGGGAGTGGGAGGGTGGGTGGGGGCATATTCTCATAGAAGCAGGAGAACGGGGGATGGGATGAGGGTTCCTGGGTGGGTGGGGGAATGAAGAAAGAGGATTACATCTGAAATATAAATAAAATATCCAATAAAAAATTTTAAAAATACACTTTTCATGAAGGGTTGTAAGTCAAGTGTTTCATGTTTCCATAACTGTTTTAAAGGTAACTGCCTTAGTCTTTCCATGTATTTCATGATGTAACCACTATATATATATATATATGCACATACATATATTCTGGGAAATGGCTGGGGATTATATAACTGTATAAATAATTATTTACTAAACATTTTATTACTGATGAGCAACAGCGTCTTAGTGAATGACTACTTTTGTCAGCATGCAGCTGTGTTAGTCTCAGAATGATGCTAAGTGCTAAACCAAGTTGGTTTTCAATTGGCTTCCTTAATTTTTTCATAGGTGCATGCAGATGTTGGTGATGAACACTTTTCCTAGCACAAAATTATCAAGCATTTTATTGCAAATCTATGAGGTAAAATATGGAGTCCACATTTATCTGACTATGAGTAAATTTATTTTCCTCTGATATGCTTAAACATTGTATTTAGGTTTATTTGAAAAGTCTGCAGCTATGTTTAGGCCATTTTAAACTGCTATTCTCTCTGTCTCTCTCTCTCTCTTAGTATGTAAGAACTTTTGAATTTTGGGGTACTAAGAATATTTTGTCTTTTATATCTCTGTGGCAAGAATCTATTTTCCCCCAAGTTCTTCACTTGTCACACCTAATATATTCTTCTTGACTGATAGAGACATTTCAGGTTTCTCTACAGAAACGTGTTTTTCCCTGTGTTAATGACCTCTAAATTCTCTGTTGAATAATGGTTTGGGAATCCACTGTGTGATACTGAGGAAAGAGCATAAGAGAGCCAAGAGTTAGAAAAGTCTCAGAGAGAGAGAGAGAGAGAGAGAGAGAGAGAGAGAGAGAGAGAGAGAGAGAGAGAGAGAGAGAACCAAGTGCCCACTTCCGGCTCTACAGTGAGTACCACCACCATGAGCAAATATGCGATAGAAAAGATGGAGTGCAAGACGGAGATGATACAGGAGCAAAAGTCAAGCTGAGTGGTTTATGGTCTGAGATCTGTGTCTATAGCCCTGCCGCATTAGGTCTGTACTAATATCTGTGGGCCTTGTTAGCATTGATCTGGATGTCAGCGGTCTGGGCTGAATGAGATCATGTTGATGTCTGGTGCTGTACTGATGCCAGGAGGCCAAACTAATCTGCGTGTCCTGTGCTGCCACACAAGGTCATGGTGACACCCTGGCCCAGGCTGCTGCCGAGAGCCATGTCTGGGTCCGTGGTTCTACTGTAGCTGGTGTCTGTGTCCATGACCTGAGTTACCACCTAAGGTCATGTGGATGTCTGTGGTCTGGGCTCCCGCCTGAAACCATGTGGATGTCTGAGGATGTCTAAAGACTGTGCTGCTGTCTGGGGACATACTTTTCTGAATGGCCTGCACTGCCACCTAAGGTGTATGCTGCTTCAGGGGACCATGTGTGGGACTGTGATTCTATTGCATCCAGGGTTTGCTTTGATAGCTGAGGCTCAGTTTACCAAGGGCCATGTATACGGCAGTGGTCTGGGTTGCTACCTGAGGCCTTGTTGATGTCTGAAATCCGTGCTAAACTGACCCTGCCCCTCGCCTGAGCTACATGAGGGAGCTGAGTCTGGTGGCATGGACTGGTGCAGGAGAACTGGGAAAAGTGAATCTGGGAGAGCTGGCTCTGCCCCTCACTGGCTGCCTCACTCAACAGAGCTGACCTAGCACATTACCTGGGCAAAGCAAGAGAGCTGGCGATCTGACCAACTCAGCTTCCATCCAGGACCAGATCTAGGCATCTAAGTTGGCACAACTCAACATCTATCTCATCTATGAACTGCTGGAATGCAAGAGGCCAGTCCCGCAGATCTAAAGCTGCGTCATGGAGATCCTGCAAAGACTCCTTCATCACGTGTCTTTTTACATGCTTGCTTTAGCAGAACATCCTCTCTCCTGTGTCTGCTTCAATGAAACCCTCCTTCGAGAGTCGGCCTTAGTCTTTCACACCTGTGTCCACTTTAACAAAATGTTTGTTAAACATGTTTGCCCCAGAAAAACACCATCCAAACGATTTCACAAAGAATCCTTAAGTTTCCACTTGAGGGAAATGAGTGAGATTCGGGTGCATAATATGAAATTCACAAAGAATCAGTAAAAAAAAAAAAAATGTTTTGAGTTCTGATGGTGCTGGATCCTGATTTAATAGGTCTCAAGGCAACTCACCTGGAGGTTAAATAATGAAGTCAGAGGAAGGCCATCTTTGTCCTGTCTGTCACTGTGGCAAACTTGGTAACGTGTGTTCTTGTTGAAGCTGGCTGGGCTGCTGACTCCCTAGGCCATGAGATGTAATTTCTTTCTTTGTCTTGATCATTAGAAATATTTTCTGCATTGGCATTTGATGTCAAAGGCTTCAGGAAAAGGTAAAAGTTCCGCCTTAAGGTGTTTATTGTGTCTCAGAAATAATTACACACATAATTTATGTTATCACTAGAGATGCTGAAAGAACAATACAGCGCCTCTCTCTGCTTATCCAAGAAATGATCTTTTCAGTGCCTAGTCCTATGCTGTTCTTGACAGTGCATGTGGTGTGTATTGCTTGTCACACTGAAGGGACTAGTGGAAGAAAAAAATGTAGAACACGTGAATGTTTTTTCTTCTGCATTATTGAGCAAGTGTATCAAAGATAGGTGCTTACTATTTATTCAAAATCCACACCTGGTTCTTGTTTGTACTCTACTACTCCTGCTGTGAGCTTGTAGCATTTTTTTCTTAATCCATAAAAATCTCTCCTCTTAAAACTGCTTCATGGAACTTTATTTGTGCTTATGTTTCTGCAATTTTTGGCTATGATATTTTACAAAAATGACATTTAACTTAATGGAAGTTAAACCCATTAACAAAATAATCTTAGGAGATTTGAAAATCATGTGCTCCGAGAAGAAAACGAATGCATTACTGGCGCATTTTCCCTGGTAGCATCTTAGACTGCGGAATGGTCTTTCGTATATATTTTTTATAAGATAATTAATGAGTTTCTAATCTGAATATAAGCACTACTTCCAGAATTTTGCTTTTACAGTAAGTATTGGGAATCACATACATGAAAATTCTCCACACTCAATGGCTAATCCTGAGGAGAAAAGATGAAGAGTGGAATTTTGGATTGAAGTCTAGGCACATTTTATGGTCTTTGATAGCAGCTCATATGGTGTTTAATGCCAACAATGGACAAGCATTTCCTTTCCTATGCCCCTCATTAACATTGACTATTAAATTTTAATGTCTCTACCAACTTCTGGGTGAAACACATGACTCCATTGGAGGGTTCAATTTACATTTATTTCTTAGTAGCATGACTAAAATATATTTAGTTGATATATTTATCAATTTTTAAAACATGACAGTTTGATTTTGTGACATTAGATTCTATCCAACATTTATGAATATTCATTATATAATGAGGTCTTTAATGTTTTAGTTATTGTGTAATATACTGAATATTAATTAAAAGTGCCCTGTATCTTGAGTATAGGAGTATATATGTTCATATGTCATATATGTAAATTTATATACATATGCATGCACAGAAAGATATGTCTGTGATGATACATATGATGAATAAATATGATGAGTATAATGGTGTGTATATATATCATGCTTATACTTGGTATTTAAATATGTATGTTTATAGGCATGGCTCATTTCACAGTAAGATGGTTATCTATGTATTATATTATTTTAGGTTTTTAGATAAAAATGTAACCACAAAGCACATACATTAACTTACTGTGAGTTTTTAACTCTGTTTCAAATAGTAGCATTACAAATATGTTTGTTAAACATTTAAGATTTATTTATTTTGTGCATTTGTGTTTCTGCAAGCATGTATGTGCATCGTGTGTCTGCATGTGTCCCTATAGTCCAGAATCTGGATATATAGATGGTTGCAAGCCACCCATTGTGAGTCCAGGAGCAGCAGTTGTTGGAGCATCTCTCTAGCCCTGTTTATTGGATTTTTTTCACTGTTTTGTTTTTATTGGATATTTTATTTACATTTCAGATGTTATTTCCTTACCCCATCCACCCCCACCCTATCTATCCTAGGATAGATAGGATTCCTCTATCTTAGCTCCCTCTTCATGCGTCTATAAGGATGTTCCCCCACCCATCCCTCCACTCCCACCCCCTCTCGAATTCTCCCACACTGGGCATCCGGCCTTCATGGGACAAAGGATCTCTTTTCCCACCTATGCCTGACAAGGCCATCCTTTTCTACATATACAGCTGGAGCCATGGGTCCCTCTCTATGTACTCCCAGGCTGGTGGTTTAGACCCTGGGAACTCTGGTTGGTTGGTATTATTGGTCTCCCCATGGAGCCGCAAACCCTTTCAGCTCCTTCAGTCTTCCCTCTAACTCCTCCATTTTATGTAAGTCTTGGGGTTCTCTCCCTGTGAGCTTGCTGAGTGCTAATGACTGTGATTCCCCAGTGTTGCTTCATGTACTCTTTTTAAAGAATAAAACCAATCTTTAAAAAAAACTGTTTCATCTTATACTTATTAAAAATACATTTATTTTTGAGAATTTAATATATGTATATAATGAAACAATACTACCCCCATTTCTCCCTCTAACTTCCCCTAACCCTCCTTCCCAATCCCATACTTTCTTTTTCTTCTTCTTCTTCCTCCTCTTCCTCTCTTCCTCCTCCCCTTTCTGCTTTTTCAAAATCTACCATGACCAATTAGTGCTGCTGCTATGTGTATGGGTGTAAAGCCATTGGCAGCCCTTTGAACATGGGAAATCTACCCGTGAAATACATTTGAAGCAATAATTCTTTCTTTCCTGTGTGTGTGTGTGTGTGTATACCCATATACATACATATACAGGATTGGTTTCGTGTAGGTTTTGTGTAGGTAACTGCAGCAGTTACGAGTTTTGGTCTTACATTTTCTATCTCCTCTTTCAAAATGTTCTGAGAGACTTGGTAATGATGGGGGTGTGGAGGAGGATGAAAAGCTGAAGACTCATACTTTGGAGATGAAAATTCTGCTGCTTTGTGGATGATTATTTGTATTCATATACAACTCTGAGACTAAAAAAATTCCTCCAAAGGCAAGTCTTCATGCTATCTTGTAAATAAAATGTCCTCTTAAAATGAGTACTGGTTAAAGCTTACACATCTCATCTATTTACATAGTTCATGAAACAGACCTTGGTAATCAATTTTAGATCAATTTTCTATGTTCATTTTGATGCTTGTCTTGTGATTCTAATGTCCAGTATTATGGTTGTTGTTGTTGTTGTTTTTAAATATCAATTTGCCACAAATTAGTGTCACCTCAGTAGTAGGAGTTCTTACCTGAAGAGCTATCCTGATTTTCTTGTTTGAGGTGGGAAAGACACCTTCCTCATTGTGGTGGGTAATGGTGCCCTCTGGTAGCAACCCAGACTTTAAAAAGCACATGGCATGTCATCAACAATATGGCCTTAACTTCAGATTCTGTGAGGCAACCTAGGATAAAGGCACCAACATATATTGTTTTGAGAGTCTCTGGAATTCATCTGACCAGCAACTCAAGAGGACATTTCTCATGCATGGTACTGAGCTCTCTGTTAGTCCATGACTTTTGGAAGAGCATTATCACCATTGTCTTGTTTAGCTTCTTTTGGGTCTGTGATATATACCATGGTACCTGTATTTTATGGATAATATCCTTTTACAAGTGAGTACATACCATGCATGTTCTTTTGTTTCTGGATACCTTACTCAGGATGGTATTCTCAAGTTCCATCCATTTGCCTGGAAGATTTATGATCTCTTTGTTTTAAATAACTGAATACTATTCCATTGTGTAGATGTACCACATTTAAAAAAATCATTCTTTAGTTGAAGGATATCTCAACTAAAGATATTTAGTTTCCAGTTTCTGGCTATTATGAATGAAGCTGCTATGAACATAGTTGTGCAAGTATCTCTGTGGTATAGTGGGGTATCTTTTGGGTATGTGCTCAGGAATGGTATAGCTGGGTCTTGAGGTAGAACTATTTCCAGTTTTCTTAGAAACCACCGAATTGATTTCCAAAGTACTTGTAAAAGTTTGCACTCTCACCAGCAATGGAGGAGTGTTCCCCTTCCTCCACCTTCTCCCCAGCATATGCTGTCACTTGAGTTTTTATCTTAGGCATTCTGACTGGTATGAGGTGGAATCTCATGGTTGTTTTGATTTGCTGTTCCTTGATAGTTAAGGACTTCGAACACATTTCCTTAAGTGCTTTTTGGCCATTTGAGATTTCTTCTTTTGGTTAATTTAGCTTATATACTCACACAGAGGAGCTAACAAACACAAGTAGATAGATAGATGGTGTTTGTCTCTCTGGGTTTGAATCACTTCACCAATATAATATGTTCTAGTTCATCTATTTACCTGCATATTTCATGGTTTGATTTTTTTCCTTAAAGTGAATAGAATTCCTTTGTGTATATGTGCCTCATTACTATTATCCATTCATCAATGAAAGGACATTAAATTATTTGCAATTTCTAGCTGTTGTGAGTAGAAAGGTAAACAGAACTAAGCAAGTGTCTTTTAGTCAGAATGTTGAGTCCTTAGACATATGCAAGGTAGTAGTAAATCTGGGTCACACAGTAGATTTACTTTTATTTATTTTTTTATTTTGAGAATTCTCCATAGTAAGTTAGAGACTGCTTGAATCAGTTTGCATTCCCAGCAACAATGAATGGTAGCCAACCTTTCTCTGCATCCTTACCAGCATTTGTTTTGGGTTGTCTTCTTGATCTTAGCCATTCTGAGTGAGGTCCGATAAAAATCTCAAAGTAGTTTTAATGTGCATTTCTCTAATTGCTTAGGATGTTGAAAATTTTTTTTTGAGATCTTTCTTGGCAACCTTATTTCTTTGTTTGAGAACTCTTTGTTTAGATCCATGTCTCTTCTAGTTTAGGGTTCCATCGGTGTGACAAAATCTCAAGGCCAAAGCAACTTAGAGAGAAAATTTTATCTCATAGCTTTAGCCCATCATTGGGAGAAGTCAGGTAAAGTATTCAAGGAACGGAAGCAGAGACCACAGATGAATGCTGCTTACTGCCTTGCTCTCTGTGGTTTGCTCAGCCCGTTTTCTTGTACAACTCAGGTCCGTCTGTCCAGGAATCACCCTGTCAATAGTAGGCCAGTTCCTTCCACAAGTTATTGCTTGAGAAAATGTTTCACAGACTTGCCAACCAACAATCTGGTAGAGACATCTTATTTTTTCAATTGAGGTTTTCTCTTGCTAGAAGACTCGAGCTTGTGTCAAGTTGACACAAAGTTAACCAACACACTAGCTAAATTTAAAAACTGGGTCACTTACTTTCTTGACTCTTTCATTTTTGACTCATTATATATTCTGGACATTCATTCTTCGTCAAATGTGTAGCTGGCAAAGATTCTCTCCCTCTCTGCGGGCTTCCTCTTCACTTGATTACTTGTTTCTTTTGCTGTCCAGAAGCTTTTGAGTTACTTGAGGACCACTTGTAAATTTTTAGGCTCAATTCCTAGGCAAATAGTTTAGTTCGGAATGTTTTTCTGTATACCTCCATCCTGCGAGGCACTGATTGTGTTTCCCTATAGCATTTTAGCATTTCACGTTTCACACTGAGGATTTTTATTTGTTTCTTTTAATGTATGTTTGGCATTGATTTTTGTGCAAGGGTAATAAATATAATTTCATTCTTGTAAACATGGATAGCCTGTTATCCCAGCACTATTTGTTGAAGATGCTGTCTTTTCTCCAATGTGTGTTTTTGAGATATTTATCAAATATCTCATAGTTGTAGTTATGATGCATTTGGGACATAGGACTTGGGGGAATTATGCCACAGTTGACTGGAAACTACCTGCTGAGAAATGGCTCTCGTGGTAACCAGAAGTGTTATCAAATTGCCAAGGAAGAGGAGCAATTGGTAATCCTATCCAGTTGTAAAGCCTATAGATCACCATGATTGGACTGGCACAATAACTACAATGGTGAAACTGTGACACTTTTAGCTGAGGGATTACCAACACTGTTTAATTGAACTAGAGACCTGATCAACCGGAGTAAATCATTCCTGTTACTGTAAACCTTGACAGCTATCCCTGGCTAAAGAGGTCATATACTTGAACCAACTACTGCCATTTTATTAAACCAATACAATATATATTTTTAAAATATTTATATTCACAGATAAGTTTAGTTCTCATTCTTCATCAAAGAAGCTTAGTTTTGCAATATATAGAGACAAAGAGCTGCAACTTAACAAGATGGAGAACAAGGGACTATGAACTACCAAATCCTAAATAATACATCTGCAGTGCAATCACTAAACCTAAGGCACAGGAGTAATCAGGAAAGAAGGAACAGAAAGATTATAAGACCCAGAGGCTCAGGAGACTTGTAGGTAGATTGCATCCCCTAGACACAGCATGGAAAGTACACCCATGAACTATCAATACTTAACCAGAACAAGATCAGCATAATGACAACACCAGTTGTCATAAGGTATGACAGATGAAGAGTTACAGGAGACCAGCAATTACTGAGAATCAGTCTCCTCCAGGGACAATTTTCTAATGGTTCCATATATATATATTCAGGACTGACCACTTGGGATGGGATGACTTATGTGGGTGTTCATCCCTGGAGAAGCCTGAAATATACATAGATGTACACATTTATACACATATAACAACAATCATTTTTAAAAAGTGATCATGAATTTGTGAGGGAATGATGAGGGTGTGAGTTAGCTGCTGTGGTCATGTATGAGATTCTTTTTAAAAAGTTGACTATTAAAAGACCAAACACCCTTTGATGTGGCAGAAGAAAGATCTCTTGTCTTTTTGCTCACTTGGCCTCCCCACTGCTGTGGAGTTGATTTACTTTGCTGATTTCTCTATGGAAATCAAGACCAATGTTTCGAAACTTTTATATGGACTAAGTCCAATTGTTCTCCAGAAACATTTCAGGGCCATATTGGGACAGCTGAGATACCCATACTTAAAAACTGAGGTTCTCAGCTTCTCAGATGTAGTTCAGTTTTTGTTGCTACTTTAACATAAACTTACAAATTATATATATATTCAGTATTAATATTGGGTACGTGTTTTGTAGTCATGCAGTGCCAGGTACTGTTTCAAGTTCTTTTAGTACACTGTCACATTGTCATTTAATCCTTGGAAACTTCTATAAAGCAGGTTATTTGATTTTTTGTTGTTGTTGTTTATTTTGGTGTCCATTTTAAAGGTAATGTAACTTGAGGCCAAATAAGACAGGCTTATTCCAGTAGATAAACCACAATGCCCCCACCAAATGAGAAATTGTATTTTTAAAGTAAAATTTTCATGTTTGTTACTTTTGTTAACTAGTTCAACTTTTAAATGTATGAGATAACAATATGGAAGTCAAAGATAAATTAGCTTGTTCTAGAAGCAGCCCAGGGCTTCCATGTGTGACTTTGGATGTCTAAGATGTGCTACTTACTTATGTCATCCCAGTGCAGGGGCTTTGATCACTACTGCTCTTTTCTCTGGATCTTTCTTTGGGCCATGTGTCATATGTGGTGTGTATGTTATTAAATTGAACTCATTCACCAATTTCTTCTTATATTATAGAAATAATTAATAGGAAAAAGTAGATTTCACATGCCACCTCTTTGCCCACCTTGATCAGACCTGGGAATTTTGAATTATACATGTTTTCTTCTCTTCCCCCACACATTTTCTTTGTTCTCTTAGTCCTCTGGAGCACTCCACACTATCCTAAACAGTCTGCTGTTCCCAGTGAACCCCCATTCTCCTGCCACCTCTCCACCTACCTTTATTAGACCTGTGGATCCTGAACCATAGAGACCTTTTAACCTGGAACCACACAAAGATACCCATCAGAGGCCTGCCACACCATTGAAGTTAACCTACCTCCCAATACCTACTTCAACAGAAACATTCAAAGAACAAATTCATATAGATGACTCAAGGCCCTAGAAAAAAAGACAATCAACAAAAGCCCAGGCAATATGACACCTTCAGAGCACAGCTACCCTACTGCGGCAAACCTTGGATGTCCTAGCACAATCAAAACACCAGAAAATGACCTTAAATCCAAGCTTATAAGGATAGTAGAGGCCTTTAAAGAGGAAATGAATAAATCTCTTAAAGAAATACAGGAAAATACAATCAAACAGGTAAAGATCTTTAAAGGGGAAACAAATCCCTAAAGGCATACAGGAAAATACAATTAAACAAATGAAGGAAATAAAACTGTTCAAGACATGAAAATGGAACTAGAAGCAATAAAGTAAACACAAATGGAGGGAATGCTGGAGACAGAAAACCTAGGAAAGAGAATATGAACAACAGATGTAAATATCACCAACAAAATACAGGCCATTAGAAGAGATAATCTCAGATGTTGAAAATACAATAGAAGAAATTGATACATCAGCCAAAAAATGTTAAATCTAAAAAATTCCTGACACAGAATATCCAGGAAATCTGGGATACCAAGAAAAGACCTAACCTAAGAATAATAAAAATAGAAGAAGGTAAAGAATCCCAGATCCAAGGCCCAGAAAATATTTTGAACAAAATCATACAAGAAAACGTTTCTGACCTAGAGAAAGATGCCTATAAAGATACAAGAAGCTTATAGCTATGGACCAAAAAGGAAATCCTCCCACCACATAATAATCAAAACAAACAAACCTACAGAACAACAACAACAACAACAACAACAACAACAACAACAACAACAACAAAGATATCAAAACTGGCAAGGGAAAAAGGCCAGGAAGACCTACCAAAATTATACCCACCCACCTTCTCTTAAGCATTATTATTTTTTTTTCCTTTTTTCTCCCTTCCCTCCTCCTTCTAGCCCAGCTTGCTCCAGGCCCTGCTTGCTCATATGAGGTAACAGATCTCATTAAGGACACAGGACAGGAGCAAGCGAGCAGGATTCGAACACACAGAGGTAGAAAGAGAGCAGAGGGCCTGCGCCCTCTGCAGGTGGCAGCCTTAGCCACTGTGCCACAACCACTGCTGGTTCACTTATACCCACCTTCTCAAAAGAGACTCTAAAAGCTAGAATGGCATGCACAGAGAGCTTTGCAAAATCTAAAAAACCACAGATGCCAACCTAGATTATTATACCCAGAAAAACTCTCAATCACCCTTGATAGAGAAAACAAGATAGTTCAAGACAAATCAGAATTTAAGCAATATCTATTCACAAATCAAGCACCTACAGAAAATACTAAAAGGAAAACTCCAACCCAAGGAAGACAACTACATCAAAACAAACAAACAAACAAACAAACAAAAAAAAAACCCAAAACCAAAACAAAAAACCAACCCAAAACACAAAAACAAAACACAGAAAGTACTCCATACCAGCAAAAACAAGGAAAGCACACACACACACACACACACACACACACACACACACACACACACTAAAACTACCAACATTAAGTAACAATCATTGGACATTAATATTTATCAACATTAGTGGACTCAATTTTCCAATAAAAAAGACAGAGGCTATCAGAATGAATAAAAAAACAGGATCCATCAGGATCCATCATTGTGCTGCATAAAAAACACACCTCAACAATAAAGATAGACATTACCTCAGAGTAAAGGTCTGGAACAAAGTTTTTCAAGCAAATAGACTCAAGAAGGAAGCTGGAGTAGCCAGTCTAATACCTAAAATAGACTTTCAATTAAAATTAATCAAAAGAGACAGGGAAGGACACTTCATATTCATCAAAGGAAAAAATCTATCAAAATGATATCTCATTTCTGAACATTTATGCCTCAAACACAAGGGCACATATTAATGAAAACATTGGTAAGGTTGAGTATTGGTACAGGAACAGTCAGGTTGATCAATAGAATTAAACTGAAGCCCCTGAAATAAGCCAACATACCTATGGCCACTTGACTTTTTGATAAAGAAGCCCAAACCATACAATGGAATAAAGATAACATCTTCAACAAATGGTGCTAGTCTAACTGGATGTCTGCACATTGAAAAATGTAAATAGATCGATATCCACTTGCAAAAAAACTGAAGTCCAAGTGGATCAGACACCTCAACATAAAACAGGATATACTAAATCTAATAAAAGTAAGGACTAACCTTGAAGTCACTAGTACAGGAGACATCTTTCTGAACAGAACACCAATGGCTCAGGCTCTAAGATCAATAAATGATAAATGGGACCTTATGAAACTGAAAAGCTTCTGTAAGTCAAAGGATACCATCATTAAGACAAAACACCAGCCTACAGTCTGACAAAGGATCTTCGCCATCCCTCTGACAGAGGGCTAATAGCCAAAATTTATGAAGAACTCAAGAACGTTGACACAAACAACCCAAATAACCCTATTAAAAATTGGTTACAGAACTAAACAGAGAATTCTCAACAGAAAGTATTGAATGGCTGAGAAGCATTTAAAGAAAATGTTCGAAGTTCTTACTCATCAGTGAAATGCAAATCAATACAACTCTGAGGTTCCATCTTACACTGGTCAGAATGGCTAAGATCAAAAACTCAAGTGACAGCTCATGCCGATGTGGACCAAGGGGAACATTCCTCCATTGCTGGTGGAAGTACAAACTTGCACAACCACTTTGGAAATTAATTTGGTGGTTTCTCAGAAAACTGGGAATAGTTCTGCGTTAAGACCCAGTGAAAGCACTCCTGGGCATATCCCTAAGAGATGTTCCACCATCCCACAAAGACATTTACTCACTATGTTCATAGCAGCTTTATTCATAATAGCCAGAAAAGGGAAACAACCTAGATGTTCCTTTACTGAAGAATGGATAAAGAAAATATGGTATATCAACGCAGTGGAATAGTATTCAGGTATTAAAAACAAAGACATCATGAATTTTGCAGTCAAATGGATGGAACTTGGGAGTATCATCCTGAGTGAGGTAACCCAGACCCAAAAGGACATGCATGATATATACGTACTTATAAGTGGATATTAGTCAGAAAGTACAGGATACCCATACTACACTCCACAGAAACAAGGAAGCTAAACAAGAAGGAAGGCTCAAGCTAATATGCTTGAATCTCACTTAGAAGGGAAAATAAAATAGTCACAGGAGGCAGATGGAAGAAAGGAACTAGGTGGGAGAAAGGATGGGGAGAGGAATGGAGGGAGTGGTTCAGGATCAGGTTTGGGGAAAGACACAGGGGAGAGGACCAGAAGGCCATGAGAGTGAATGGAAATCTGCAACTTATGGGGATGGGGACATGGTGGGCATCTCAAGGATGTGTCATGGGGCTGGGGTCAAGGATTCACCCAAGATTGATGAAGGTGACCTTAACTCTGACTCACAATATTGGGGATATTGAGCCTAAAGAGGCTACCTCCTTTAGAGTCAGGAACTCCAGCAGAGTGGTAGGAACATCAACCCACTCACAAACCTTTGGACCTAAAATTTATCCTGTCTACAAGATATTCAGGGACAGGGGATGTAACAGAGATTAAAGGAATGGCCAACCAATAACTGCCTCTACTTGAGACCCATTCCATGGGCAAGCACCTATTCCTGACACTGTTCTGCTTGAAGACAGGAGTCTAGCATGGCTGTCCTTTGAGAGGCTTCACCCAACAGATGACTCAGAGGGATTCAGAGACTAACAACCAAACAGTGCATGGAGCTTGGGGACTCTTATGGAAGAGTTGAGGGGATAGATTGAGGGCCCTGAAGGAGACAGAAACCTGCAAGGAAGACCAACAGGCTCTTGGGGCTCCCAGAGACTGAACCACCAACCAAAGATTTATACACCGGCCTGATATATTTCCCCACCTTCTGCACATATGTAGCAGATGTGCAGCTTAGTCTTCATGTGGTTCTTGAACAATGGAAGCAAGGGGATTATTCCAAAAGCTGTTGCCTGTATGTGGGATACGTTCTACTAGCTGGGCTGCCTTGTCAGGCCTCAGTGGGAGAGGATCCACCTAGCCCCGCAGAGACTTGATATGCCAGGGTGGGAGGGATACCCAGGGGCCCCCACCTACTCATAAGAGAAGGTGAAAAGGTGTTGGGGAGGATTGTGGGAGGGGACAACCATGAGGCAGGCAGTGAGTGGAATTTAAAGTGAATAAATAACAAAATAATTATAAAAGAAGAAAATGTAGACTCTTATGAAGGAGGAAAGAAAGAGTGGCATTATAGATACAGTTGAGGTATAACAACTTGAACAGGCTATAGAAGATGAGTTTTAGAAAACAAATGTTGTGCAGATAAGAACTAGGCAGCTTTATAAAGAAGTCATTTCTTACTTCCTCTTTAAATACTCTAGTGCATTTCTTTAGTGAAATGCTTCATGTGGCGTCCAAGGATTTGTAATGTTTTTATTTTATCTTGCCATCCACCACCACCTTCATGTCTAAAAGCCTCCTTTGAACAGATTTGTTATACCCTTTCTTCTGTGACATTGGCCACATGGATGTGCTTTCTCCTTCCCACATGCATACATTGTTAGTGTGACCCGTCTTTGCATTTCAACTGTACTTTAATTGGAATATTTCTCTTGAATCTTTAAGCTTGTCAGTTTTGCACTGTCTTGCTCATGACATCCAGCAGAGACATCGGTCCCCTCAGCTCCCTCCTCGCAGAGTTGACATGGTTGAAGTGCTCTACAGGCAAGAGGAGCTTTTATCCCAGAAATAGAGAGAAACTTCATGAACTGGAGGGCTGGTGTGTGACCTGCCAAACAGAAAATGGGATTGACTAAACTGGGGCATTGCCGCCTCCTCCTGATGCACTAAAATAGAATACATTCAGTCGACCCCATTTGTAGTCTGGTGTTTGAGTGCTCCTGTGATTCCAGCTACGTGATGGCATGGGATAAAATCTGAACGATGGCTAAGATTACATGGATTTCATGTATGTGTGAAATTCCTTTAAAGAGATAGTTATCATAATATTATTATCTCCCATAAGGTGTCATTGTGGATGATCTATTTTATGTTTTAAAAGCTTTCCTTCCTCAGTTTTTCATAATAAATGTCTTTTGGCTCAATTAGTGCTAAGTGACCAAACATATAATAAACATCATGTTCTTTTGTGCTTTTAAACTTCCCATTGACCTTCCATCCTTCCTTCTTTCTTTCCTCCCTCCTCCCTCACTCCCCCCTCCCTTGTACATGTGTGTTCAGGTGCACTTGCCGACCTGGTCACACAGGAAGGCCAGAGGTATCAACCTCAGTTGCTTCTCCATCTTACTTTTTTTTTTTTTTTTTTAGAAATGGTCTCCTAGCAACTCACTGGTTTGGCTAGGCTGCCTGGACAGCAAGCCCTAGGTGTTTGCCTGTGAGTGCAACAGGTCTAAACTCAACTCTTCACGTTCACACAGCAAGCACTTTCCCCACTGAGCCACCCCTCATTTGCTGATGCTTGTTCATTCTTACAAAGAATATTGGTACAAAGAAAAAGAGCCGAGGATGAAGCAGACAGTTGCCAATACATCATCTATAGCAGGATTATCCAGATAACCTAACAATGAATTGGGCAGAAAGAAAAATCACAACCTACTCCTGTGTGTGTATATGTCTCTCTCTCTCTCTCTCCCTCTCTCTCTCTCTCTCTCTCTCTCTCCCTCTCTCTCTCCCTTTCTCTCTCTCCCTCTCTCTCTGTCTCTCTCTCTGTGTATGCGTGTGTGTGTGTGTGTGTGTGTGTGTGTGTTTGGTGTATGCCAGAAGACCATAACAAGAGTCTTGACATAATACTCTAGTTTTGACATTTTACTGTAGTTTTCAAGGCAGACTTTCTTCCTCAATCTTAAGCTTGCCATTTTGATTAGGCTGGTTAGCCTGTCAGCTCTTGGAATCCTTGCCAAGCTACAGCTGTCTTGACATGGTTTCTGGAGATTTACTTGCTGTTAATCTATACTCTATAGTACAAGAAAGCCAATATGTCACAGACTGGAATGGGTATCATAGCCATTGACATCCCTTACTTTGAAGTGATGCGCATAGTTTTATTCATAGTATCGATTGTTATAAGACTAAACAGTGTAGGGCATAATAGAAATTTTACTTTGGAATTTCCTTTGATATTTCACATTAAAAAATCTGGCAATTTTTAATTATATTTTAAACTCAGTTTTCATTACACTTTCTTACCTTGCTAGATATAACTCATTACTTATATTTTCTCTTTCATAGCATTTTGTTCAGGCATAACACATATTGCATTGTAATTTATATCACTGTGACTTTGATGAGAATATGCCTATATTGAAGAATATGTGCTATATATCTGTAGAAAATGGAGCCTGGCCAGATGTGGTAGTACACACCTGTAATCCTAGCTACTTGAGAGGTGAAGGTTACTTGGACTACTGATTAAATTCAAAGTCAGCTTGCGTTACTTAGAAGAAACCTTATCTTTAGAACTCATCTCTCAAAACAAAAGAAACAAAATACTTCAAACCACATCGACTGCATCAATACCACCACCACCGTGTGATCCATTCATCAGAGGCTGCAAGGGAATTATAGTCTTATGCAAAGACAGAATGAAACTTAAGGTAAGGCAAGATGAGAGAATAAGGTATTTTAAAAAGGTGGGGTGAAGAAAGAGAAATAAAAGTAGACAATCTGCTCTGTAGACACTTTCAGCTCCCACTAGTATATGCTGGTGATTTTTTGAAGTGGTTATTTTTGTAATTGGCCATCTTTGTGACTCCCTTTTAAAGCCTAACTTTGGTCTTGAGCTACTTCTTGTGTTGTTTCTATTTACTTACACACACCACTAGCTTACAGTATTGTGAGAATTATAGGATTAAACCACTTCGATAAATACTAGACATCTTATTAAAGAAAATTTCACACATAGTATGAAGATAATGCAAGCTATTTAAGGCACTGAAAGGAGACTGGAGTTGGACTCAACAAAGAATTTAATGTTCCAGATAGATTATTACTGTTACCACTGATTCTCCTGGGACGAGGATGATGATAAACTATCACCTGTCCTTCCAATGAAGGTAATTGTTAAAATCTAATGGTTACTTTGGAGAATAGGATAGCAATTCTTTGGTAAAAATTGATGCTTTTATTCTGACACTGGTCTGGGACTAAAAATTTAGTGGATGTGTGACAGCTTCTTTGTAGACAGCACTATTTACTAGTTCTAGAATTAGGGGGCAGCTGAAGGACCTAGGGGTTATCTATCTATGTCTCTATCTATCTATCTATCTATCTATCTATCTATCTATCTATCTATCTATCTATCATCTATTTGTTTTGGGGGTAGAACAGTGATGGGAATAGAGCATAGACAAGTACTTCTATTTCATTAGAAGATAATATGGTTTGGTCAACCATGGAAGAAATAAATAATAAAATGGTCAAGCCTGAGGTAAGAGGTAATTTAAATAAAACAGATGAAGTCTTGTTTAAGATGCCATCACACTCAAAGTTAAACACCAGTGTTTCCTATCTCCAGGTTATTCTCCTTACTGCCAGTGAAGTTCTCTCCCTCTGTCCTAGACTCTTGTTTCTAAATTTAAATATTGAAGTCTTAATGGCCAGCACTTTAGAATATGACATTATTTGCTAGTAAGGTCTTTCCAAATAATTAAATTAAGATCAAGTTGACAGAGTTGGCCCTAATCCATATGATTGTATTCTTGTACATAGGAGAAGTTTTGAAATAGAGACAAAGACACAGGAGAGTACTGTGCAGGAGTGAGGCCGAGCTTGGGATGGGATGATTCTTCTTCATGTCAAGGAATGGCAAAGATGACCAGTAACAAACTCAGGCCAGGCAAGAGGCATGAAGTAGGTTCTCTCCCCAGCCTCTAGATGGACAAATCCAGCCAAATGTTGACCTCCGATGTCTGGATTTCAGAAGTCTATGATGATATATGTCTATTGCTTAAGCCACTCGGTGTACATGACTGTTTTTATGACAGCCATAGCAAATACAGGCCATCAAGACAAAGCAGTGTTTTCCTAGGTGACTGATAGGTGAGAGATATACTAGTAATTATTGTCTGATTAATCAACAGTCCTTGTCAATGGGCGGACGCATAAACATTTGATGGTAGAGGTTAAATATTGCTAGGAGACAGGAAACACATTTAAACATCTGTATACAAAACTGTTAGACTTCTCTGCTCATCTGTTCTCATTCATACCTACAAAACTTCCTCAACTAAACAAGGAGGTTGTTTGCTAAGCAATGGGCCCAATAAAGCTCTGGACTGATGGGCAAAAAGTACAGCAGAGGCTAGGAATGAGACACCATCTTAAGTCTGAAGGAGAGTTTGATAGCTTGTGTACACAGTCCTAATCATCTCCAGCCACACTCCAATTCTTCCCGTCCACTGCTCCCAGAACACCAGGCTGTTGGCATCTGCCGTCTTCCAGAGAAGAGATTGTAGGACTGTTAGATCTGTTCATCCCAATAAAAAATTATCTACAGTTGTGATAGCCTAGGTTTTCCTAAGGAAAGACCAGCTATCCATTTGATTATGTGACAGTGAAGGTCACAGTGTATCCTGGTGAGCGGCTATAAACCACTCTGGAATGGTGTACTCTTTTTGTCTAAAGATGACCATGTCTGATAGTCCTTGTTTTGCATTAAACTTGACTTTAATTTAACACTGATGTTTTATTTCCTGATAGAAAATGTTTTTTTTTTTTTCATACAGGATATTCTGAGCATGGTTTCCCCCCACTTCCCTCTTCCTAGGTCTTCTCTACTCACTCGAATCCATGGTTTCTTCCACCATCTCTTTAGAAAGCAAACAGTCTACATACGTATGCAGACATACACACACACACACACGTGTACACACACATATGTGTACACAAACCAATAAAAATGCAAAATTGGAAACCATAATAGATAAGCAAAAGACAAGTTTAAAAAATCCAAATGAAGCATTATGAGGCAAAACATCTCAAAAATACCGCTGAGTTCCTTTTGCATTGGCTGTCTACTGATGGGCATGGGGCCTCCTTTAAGTATGGCTTGTTTACCCAGAAAGACTCCATTAGAGAAAACAAATTTTTTCTTTGTGAGCAGTTGTCAATAGGAGATAGCTTCTGGGTTAGAGATAGGGGCTTCTGTGCATTTATGCCTTTAGTTCTGGGACCCCACCTGGCTTGGAGATGTTCAGTTCCTGTGCCTGCTGAACAGTCTGAGTTTTCTGAGTCCTGGGAGAAGGGATTTGATGACGTCATCCCATTTAGGACTGAATGTTCCAAGGTTTTTCACTCTCGGCACATTGTCCAGTTGTGGGTTTCTGTATTGGTTCCCATCTACTGAAAGAAGAGCATTAGGTTCTAAGTTCAAATCCCTATGGCCCATGTAAAAAGCTGGTCGCAATGGCAAGCTACTGAAATCTCAGTGCTGGGGAAGTGGACATAAGAGGTTCCATGGGGCTGCCTGGCAGGCTCCAGGCTCAGTGAGAGGCTCTATTTCAAGAAAATAGGGCGAAAAGCAATTGAGAAAGAAACCAGACATCAACCTTAGCCCTACACATACGAGTGTGCACACATATACACAACAGGTGCCTGTGTACATATACCCACAGACTAAATGCATTTTAATTTATTTTATTTTTCATGTTATAATTTTAGAATGCATAAATAGGTAAAAATATGTGGTAAGTTGGCATTGTTTTACATGTTTACCCCAGACAGTTTTTTTATTAGAGATTCTTATAACTCTCTAATGACTTAAACGCTATAATGGTCCCCAAGGTTCATATGTTTGAGGCTCAGTTGCCAGCAGGTGGCGCTATTGGGAGGGGATTAAACCACCCAGAGGCGGGCCCTCATTAGAGAAAGGTAATTGGGAGTGTTTCCTTGAAGTGGGTCTTGGAACCTTATTCCTCTTTTTAATTTTCTCCGGCATTTTGTCGCAGTCATGGAAAACTGACTCCCATAGGGCCTTCACCTGAAACATGCTTCTTTGTGACCGAGAGACTTATCAATTCATAAGTATATGATTTTTTCTTTCAGAACATTGTTATTACATAATCTTCCTGAGATAGGTAAAGGTCAATCTCCAGGACTTCTTCTTTTTGCATTGATAGATGTTATTTTGGGTTTCCCCTTGCAGGGAAATATAAATGTCAGAATAAGGCCGAGCCATTATGCAATTAATCTAAAAGAGAAAGTGTCAGAATCATTCAGATTACAGTGACATTTCTATCTATGAAATAGGGGTGACCCTATCACTCTTGAGGGGAACTAAGACTAGTAATGGGGACACCTCTGCCTCTAATGAATACAATTTCTCAACATACAATATTGGTGGCATATTTAATTTATGAAATTCTTCATCTTTAGATTTTTCCCAGAGCTTAAATTTAGTGACAGCTGCTCCTATCTCCCGACTTTGGAATTCAGTGTTACCTTGTGTCAGGACCAACCTTCAGCACTGTGGAGAACACGGTACTGAAAAAGCGATGTGACAGCCTTCAAATGATCTACAATTGCAAAAATGATTGCTTACCTTTGTGTTGGCCTTGACTACACATTCTTCTCTCTATATCATCTTTCTGATAATAATTATTTGTTTCTGAAAATAGCATCCTGCACACTATTAAAATACAAAATTACTATTAAGAGTAAAGTTTTCAAAGAATCACTGAAAATGTAATTAAGTGTGAAGACAGGGGATGAGGAACAGAGGAAGGGGGTGAAGGAAAGAGGGACTAGGGAGTATGGTAATTAAAACTAAGGCTGTATGAAGAAGCCTTATGAAACCCACTAGCTTGTAATATGTTTTGTTTAAACGACAACTTGTTTTTTTTTTTTTTAAAGTTTGAATAGAGGCACCCCATGTGGGGAATAATGCTCCTCCCCTCCCCGAAGGCATGGCTGTTAAATGAAGATCTCAGTGCCAGTCATCAGAGACATCCAAAAATTATAAGCTACTGCCATTCTTCTTGGATGCTCACCAAATCTATAAAGTAAGAACCTATTGCTAAAGATACCATACATTTTGATTCAGAGAGGTGTCGTGAACTGAGTAGGAAACACTCTCCATTGGCTTGTTCTCATACAGCTAGAAGGCACTGTGCAGGATGCTGGGGGGAAGTCATCACTGATCTTGCCTATCCTGGTCCCT
This sequence comes from Arvicanthis niloticus, assembly GCF_011762505.2. NCBI lineage: Eukaryota > Metazoa > Chordata > Mammalia > Rodentia > Muridae > Arvicanthis > Arvicanthis niloticus. Next base: position 41,317,014 of record NC_047674.1, on the reverse strand, counting down.
GTGAGCTACAGTACTAACCAGCTTGGCAAAATGTGCCAATTATTGCAATAAGGGCAAGACTGTTTGTTGGGGTAACCAATTGTTCTCTTGATTGAATTTGAGGGAGACGTGCTCCATAGGATATGTATACATATACGATGTGTATACGTATATGGCTGATATTGTAAACAGATAGAAGACCTGGAGAGAACCGATGCTGTTTTGCTAAGAGAACCATATTGTCAAGTTGCCTTCTAAATATTTGTTTATAACCATAGATTTGTGCTTGTCTCAATATTGGTCAGAGAAACTTATTGATGTGCGTAGTAGTTAATGCAGACATTAGGTTCTCAGCCGTAGTTAGGAAGCCTATATCACCTCTCCTTCAAAACTCAGAGAACACTGTGAAAGAGGAGACAAAAAGAATGCAGAAATAGCGGAATGGGGGGTGGAAGGGAGCTGTTCATCAGTTCTCTCCATGTTTCTAGACACAGGTTTGACTCTGTTTAAAATATCAGCCATATATGTATGTATATATATGTGTGTGTGTATGTATATGTGTCCGTGTCCATGTATGTGTATATATATACACATATCTCAAATTCAATCAGTAGAACAATTGATTACCCCAACAAACAGTCTTGCCCCTATTGCAATAAAGGGCACATTTTGCCAAGCTGGTTAGTATTGTAGCCCACATGCCAACTTCCAAGCATGACATGGTGATAACACCCATAAATTTATAGTAGCTGTGGTTATCTACACAAGATCAAGTCAGTGGAAATTCTAACATGGATAGGGGCTACTTAGCCCTGACCTCTAGCTAGGGAATTACTCGTAGTTGATAGCTATAGAGGAATGGAGAGTTAACTTTTCTCTGGGACAGATGGCCATGGGTAAGCTGCCCATGACACAGTGGATGACGCCCACATGTAATGGCAATGGGCAGTACTAGTTAGACTCAGTAGGTTGACAATAATAACAATTTAAAAAGAAAATGTCAAGTAGGCAGTTGTGTTTCTGGGGGTAACTAACTGGAAGGGGTGATGGTGGTATGTTCAAGAAACATTGTATACAGAAGTGAAAATTTAACAAATTTGCTAAAAGTATTTTTTTTTAAGATTCATGTAAAGTTTAATCCAGGAATACAAATTCACAAGATATCCCTTAAGTGCAATCTGCTTAAATACTTTTCTTTGGTATGGAAGCAATTTCAGATAGATTCTCAGGCATCTTATTCTATGACTCTGAGACTGGAGACTGAGTTAATTTCTGCAAATGCCTCACTTGAATGCTATAATCTGTGCTAACAAACCTCCCGTACTTTTAGAGGAAATCTCTTTTAAATTATAATTTAAACTCATCTTTCTTTTTTTTTTTTTTACAGTAACTGCATCACAGAAAAATTTGAACATAACCCTTTCATAAAAGTTTTGTATTTTGTTAAAAGTAGTTGTCACCCCCATTACCTTCATTTCTGAAGACTAAATAATTTCAGTTGCTTTATTCTTTCTCGTAGGCTTTGTCATCGTCCCACCCACCATTACTATACCTTTTCCAGCAATCTTAAAAAATTACCCATATTTCTTCTGGAATATATAAACTTGGATTATGCCTATAGAAGATTGCTTAATCTCACTTGATTAATTTCTTTAGCTACGAGTTTTAAGAGACACTAAGTATACTGGTATATAGTATACTGGTATATAGTATACTGGTATATAGTATACTGGTATATAGTATACTGGTATATAGTATACTTGTGGTCTTTTATTATCTCCTTCTTAAATAAAAAGCTATTCTCATGTTCAGCAAGAAACTTCCATAACTTGTATTATGTTTGGTTTAGGACTCAAAGAATCAGAAATAGCCAGTAAAATTGTAAGTTTTTTTTTTTCTTTTTCAAGTTTACAATGAATGAATATATATTTGACCTTTGTTGGAGAATTCTAAGTCATTATTATATTTAAGTGAATATGGCCTCAATAAATGCATGAAGTCTTTATTTATAAGGAAGATACTTTGAGGCTCATATGGTCTTTCATTACAGCGATAGCTTGTGTGTAAGTTGGAGTTAACCAGTTGTTATATATAAGAAAGGTTTCCAGCCTAACATCTTTTTCAAATTACATGTAGTCTTTTCATTTTATGGACAGTGTTTTTTTTTTTTTTGGTTGCATTTAGGATATTAACATATATATGTAATATATGTTAATTATGTAGTATTATATATACTACATAATAAGATTGTGGAGTATGTTGGGTACTTCATGGAATGGAATAGAACTTTCTGGATTCCCATTGGTTTGTCACACTGTACCATGTCACAAATAGAATAGGCATATGTAGCTATTAAATTTGGTTACATGCATTTAAGATAAAAAAAAATAAGATGTGATTCTTTTTGCTTTTTCTGTTTAGGCTTTTTCATAGTTTTCTTATTAAGTGAACCCAGTAAGTCATGTGGAACATTGTCAGACACATGAATCTAAATGTGCGGTATCTCATTTCTTTCCAAATTCACTTTTTCTAAAACAAGCTTACATTTAAGAAAGTTTTTTAATGAAGGAGGAATGATGGCTTAACAGATGGCAGATGGTCGCTTGTTCTGGGCTTTTGAAATAGCATATACTGTCCTGTAAAGCATCTATAGAAGGAGAAAGGCGGAAGGGAAGATGAATGATATTTCTTATTAGCGTGTTAGAACAGGCAGGCAAGGAATTGATGGAGATGATGTAGTGAGAGCAGCTCGAGACAGTGACACGGGCACCCAGGCTGATTCACAACGTAGCAGAGTATCACTAAACATTCAAAGAGAAAAATCAGTTATGTCGCAGCAATGAATAATAACTAATTATGTGTGCAGCCAGAAAATATAGAGGACAGAAAAGGAAGGGGGCTTAACATATGGTGAGCCTTCAACACAACAGAAAGCTTGCCAGTGGACCTCTCTTAATTCTTATTAATATCTAATCTAAGAGCAGGCTTCTGATTCAAGTACAATGAGAAGATGCAAACTTAATGGAAGAATGACCTCCAGGTTTACAATGACAAACAGAGCGATGACACTCACGATCCTGTGAGGTTCTAGTTAGTTGAAGGAGGATTAACCAAATATAAGCAATCAAAGATGTGTGTTGTGGGTTATGCAAGATGCTATAAGGGGAAAACAGAGGGCAGTATGGAAACATAGGAAATGTTGAGAAGACAGAATGTTGACATCATCAGCTTCTTCCAGGAGAAGATACTTGTAATAACTCACCACGGAGTCCAAGAAGCTGTTACTCAGAGAGCATTCTAGTCAGAAGGAAGAATCTTAGGATTTGAAAGAAGGAATGGCCTGAGCACTTTGTAAAGTTAAGGAAGGCCCTGTAGATCACAAAACAGGCTCACATTGATAAGTTGTCACACAAGGTCCTTGTAGACTGAATTTGGATGTTTTTATTTCATCCCATGCAAAATGGGACATAAATGGAGTATTTTTAGTAGGAGTAGGGTGTCAGAGATTTGTATTTTTACAGGATCATTTTGGCTATTGTATTGAAAATGGATAGGTCAAAGGAGACAGGGTTATAAGTAGATAAAGTTGTTTAGAAAAGGATGAGACTAGGTTCTATTATAGCAATGTAAGTTGTGATGCAGAGAAGATAATAGAATCAAGATAAGCTTGTAGTTGAATTGACAAGGTGGGGGGATGGATTTGATGAATGTTGAAGAAGAAGACAGAATAAAAAGCAGTTCTGGTTTGAGACTGGGTAAATGGCAATGTCATTTATGGCAATGGGGAAGATAAATGAGATAAAGGTTGTTCTGTAGCACCAGAGAAGTGTTAATGATCCCCTAAAAAACAGACAGGAGTAAATCTAATGCAACTCACAGCAGGGTATTTATTCTATTCAAGCTAGCTCAGGTCCCTCCAATGCACTGCCATCACACGGGATGGTTTTGGTGGTAGGGGAGCCCTAAATATCTATCATGGCAAAGCTTTATAGTAAGCAGCAAGTGGAGAGTAAGTGTGCAAGCATCTAATTGGAAAGATACTGTGGCCTTTAACATAATCGGCTGGTGCTGGGAGTCATACCACAAACTTAATTTCTGCTCCCCTCTGCATTGGTGGCTGTTAGACAGGGGGTGGACTTGTAACCTGGGGCTACAGGTTTTTTAGGGAAATAACCTGGAGGTACTGGTCTTGTTGAGGGTGTAACATGGAGATGCTGGTCTCGTTGGGGATTAGGCTAGAGACTGGAGCTAGGCTCTGGTTCTGTTGGGGGCAACTTAGAAACCAATGCTAGGTACCAGACTGTTATTTTACCCAAGTTCAAACTTAGGACAAGTTCTCTAAAATGGAATCTGAACTTAAAAGATTTGGACTCTCAGTTTATATGGTCTTAAGGAAAGCAGACAATGACCTCAGCAGGAGGGCGAGAGAACTCATCAAAGATGAGTTGCAACTCTCCTTATAAAGTATGCAGAATCTACCCCAGGACCAGATCTCAGGCTGGTTCAAGAATAGACATAAAGGTTGTAAAGGATGCCAAATACAACCAGGTTCTGGACAATAAGTAACATGAAGACCTGGAATGATTGAAAACTTTTAGAGCCCATAGGGTCTTGCTGGAACCTTCATGTCTGCCCTTGTTTGCTTTCCGTTGCCAAGAAAAAAAAAATGATCAAAAGCAAATTGTGAAGGAAAGGGTTGATTTGCGTTACATGTCCCAGCTCACAGTTCATTACTGATGGAAATCAGGCTTGAGAGTCAAGCAGAGTAAGAACACGGAGGAACATTGCTCACTGGCTTTCTTTCCTGATTTCCTCCGTTTGCTTTCCAGAACCACTTGCCAAGGGGTGGCACTGCTCACAGTGGGCAGGGCTTTCCTACATCCATCATCCATCAAAACATTGACTCACAAACTTGCTCATAGGCCAGTCTAAGGGAGGCAATGCCTTAACTGAAGCCCCCTCTTCCCAGATGACTTCAAATTGTGTCCCACTCCCTCCAATGGAAGTCTTGCTTGGTTATAGGAGATGGCCAGTTCAGGATCCATATTCCCCATTGTTAGAAGTCTTAGGTAGGGTCACCCCAATAGATTCCTGGGAGTTTTCATTGTACAGGGTTTTTAGCTTGTCCCTAAGATTCACCCCCTACCAGTTCTAGTTGTCTCTCCCAGTATTGTCTTCCTTCATCTTCCCCAAACTTGATCTCTCCTGTTTCCATCTGTACATCCCTATCAAGACCCTTCCCGTTGTTCACTCATAATGTCTACTCTAATACCCCTTCACAAGGAGATTCCACATTCCCTCTTGAGCCCTACTGGTTATTGCCCTTCCCTAGGTTTGTAGATTATAGCACGATTATCCTTTACTTCAGAGCTAATATTCATTTATAAGTGAGTATTTCTGGGTCTGGGTTACCTGCTTCAGGAAGAAGAAAAGAAGATGTAAAATTGATAGCATTGTGACCGCTGTTGTTGATATCGTATTTTCACAGGAGTTGTTGGTTAGGTGAAAAATGTAAGTTTGTGAATACAGTGTTTTATTTATGACAGAGAATGAATTCCTGGTCTTAGAAAAGTTCACTTCAGTTATCTAAAGGCCAAGAGCCTGAATCCTAAATAGGTTTACTAATGAACCATACAACTGCTGAGGTGCATGACTACAGTGATTCCTATGATCTATGTAACACCCCCCCACACACACACACACACAGCTTGTAATGACATTTGTTTTATATAAAGCATGTTAAGAAAATCTTTATTGATTGGAAAGAAAATACAATAAAATTTTCTAGATGACTTAGACAATCATTACATTTGTTGGAAATCCACGCAACTCAAGTGACAGTAAAGGCTTTCCGTGGCCTGGGCTCCCTTTGGATACTTTTCAAACTTTGTAAACCCTCAAGACAGGAAAGTGACCATGACCCAGCCCAAGGGGTTCCAGCAACTAGGCCCTTACTCTAGACTGTCCTAACTATCATAATTGTCACCAAAGTCATCTTCAGCCCCTTAATAGGACCCTCCCCAGATTATGCAAATTTTAGGTGAAAAGTCTGAACAAAAGCCACCAATCCCTGAACTTCTCATAGAAACCACTAATCCCTGATCATGAAACCCCACCAATCTCAGGACTTGAAATCCCATCAGTCCTCATCCTAGAATGCTCCACCCTAAGGACCCCTTCATAAGCACTGCGCTTTTTCCAATTCACTGCTGCTGTCTGCTCTTTCCTGCAAGCATAGGCAGCAGCTGCTGGATTTGTCCCTTCACACCTCGGATCCAAATCTCTTTCATGAGATTTGCTGCCTGGTGTGACTTTCTCATCAGAAGGAGTCAAGAAACAAGAGAAGCAGAGAAGAGGAGGGGGTTTGGCTGAGCGCTCAGGTCAGCAGGGGATACCGATCCCTTGGGAGCTGCACTGCCTCTGCTGAGGACAGCTTCCTTTCAGAGCTGTGTGGTCCCTGGGCTTCTGTGTCCCAGGACAACGTCCCATCTGAGCAGAAAGGCCTTCACAGCATTCACCCTTGTACTTAACTGCAATGGGAAACTCTCCTCCAAGGAGGAGTGGGCAGTTAGTCTTCTTAGATTTTTACAGGAGGGTCACCAGTAGGCCTAAATTCTTTCATTTGTTTGCTGTTATTGCTCCTTGCTTCTCTGGTTCCTGCCTACTGCTATAAAACAATGCTTTATGTGCGTATTCCTCACTGGACTCATCAGACTGAATCACTGCTTTTGAAGATTTAATGAGTATGAACCCATACATTTTAAGATATGCAAATCTGTTTTTGCTTCTTTTCCTTTCTTTCTTTCTTTCTTTCTTTCTTTCTTTCTTTCTTTCTTTCTTTCTTTCTGTGGGGAACTATATACTCATTATGTTTGGGAGGCAAAGTGAGGGAGAAACCCCTACAGAAAGAAAATTGAGTAAAGCCTAGAGTTCCTGGTGACAAGCAGGGAGTACTCTACTGTTTCCATCACAGAATAAAAGAGGGGGCTAAATAGATCTTTTGTTTTGTTTTGTTTGCTTCTCCGTGGGGCTTCTTGAGCTTCTCAAAGCTCTTCAAAATGATGCAATGAAACACAGCATAAGCATATGGGTCTCCATGACTACCATCTGATATCCCAGTACCCTGCCTCATCAAGATTTTGCACCAGTTGCCACAATTACCCTCATAGGGGTTCTTGGCTGCTTTGGTCATTGAATCACCCCTCTTTGAGAAGTACCCAAGGATTTGAGTATGAAAGTTGTTGAGGTTTGGCCTGTTGCTATATATCATAACATGAAATCCTGACCCCTCAAGGTCTGGTTGCCTCCAGGGACGAGGAGATCTTCACATATACCAAATGATGTTATGTAACCTTGTTCCTTGATTTAAAAATATTGGTTGAATAAAGATGCCTACAGTTTATAGCTGGCTCTGGAGGTAGAAGAGAGGTAGGCAGAGCTTCAGTTGCCAGGCTTAGGGTCTGAGCACAGATCTTGAGAGGAGAGGGAGAATGAAAAAAGAGGAGCCACTGGGTAGATGGACTATGAGAACAGTCCATGAGGGCTGAAATAAGAGCTGTCCAGGCAGAACATGGCAAGTGATATTTCAGGTTACTGACAGGGAAGTAAATAAAATATCTTAGAGGGTTGATATCTGCCCAGCTCTAATGTTTTTAAGGCTTATTATGAATGAAAAGGCATTGTGTCTTTTATGTGGGAACTAAATTATCTAACATGGAATAGAAACCCCCCATTAATATTTACTACAATAGGAGCCCTTCCATTCTTCAACTCAAACATCTTCTCCTGGAAAGTCTCTCCAAAGTGATTCAGTAGTTTCAACCAGATTAAGTTGCTCAGTGACATCCTTACTCTCAGGCTTTAGTCCCTGCAGGAGGACCACAATCTCCTTGCTGCAGTTTACTGGGCCATAGGAAGGATCCTTGTATTTATCTTTACCTTTCTTCTTTTCATCTTTCTCTTTTTTCTCCTGTTGTTTCTTTCACACACACACACACACACACACACACACACACACACACACACACACGCCACTCCTGTGTTTTTCTCTTTGACTGGATCAGTTTCTAGGATGTCCATTTCAGCCTTTAGAATGTTCTGGTTGGATTCATTGAGAGCTAGCTCTTTTTCGAATGCATTCTAGGGAAATAGCACCAAATCAGGTTCTTTGCCTTGCTACACAGGTCTTTAAGAAACACATCCATCTTAGCTTAGGCTTCAGGCTGGACCCTGAATGTGGCCATGGCTAGAGCAGAAGGTTGAATGCCACATGAAGAGCCTGGAGTGGGCAGCAGAAGGAATGCAGAAATAAACAATTCTTGATTAGCAAATCAAAATAGGAGAAACACACGCACACACACACACACACATCACAACTGTTAGCAAAATAACAGGAATCAACAAACACTGCTCATTGATATCTCTCAACTTAATTCTTCTAATAAAAAGACTGACTGAAATGATACAAAAACAGGATCCAACCTACTGCTACATCAACGAACACATAGCAACATCAAGGATCAGATCAAGGTAAAAGGACAGAAAAAGATATTCTAAACAAATAGACCTAGGGAACAAGCTAGTATAGTCATTTTAATATCTGATTAAATAGACTTTAAACCAAAATAATCAGAAGAGATAAGGAAGGACATTTTGTACTTATATAGAGAAAAAATGAGCAAGATGAAATTTCAATTCTTAACACTTATACCTCAAACACAAGCATATCCAAGTTCACAAAACAAACAAACAAACCAAAAAACCAAAAAGCAAAAAACACTTCTATAGCTTGAGCCACATATTGACCCTCATATACTGATAGTATGAGACTTCAAAACCCACCTTTTACCAGTATCTCATCCAGACAAAAACTAAACAGAGAAATACTGGAGCTAATTGATATCATAAACTACATGGGCCTAATCAATATTCACAGAACATTTCACCAAACATTTTATTCTGATACCCAAACCATATAAAAACAACAAAGAAGGAGAATTATAGACCTATTTTCATTATGAACATCGATGTAAAATACTCAGTAAAATACTTGAAAACCAAATTCAAGAACACATCAAAAAGATCATCCACCACAATCAAGTAGGCTTTATCCCAGAGACAGAGAAATGGTTCAATATACAAAAATCAGTAAATGTAATCCACTATATAAACAAACTGAAAGTAAACAAAGAAACTCATGATCATCTCATTAGGTGGAAGAAAAGCCTTGACAAAGTCCAACATCCCTTCATGATAAAGTGATGGAGAGATTAGGGATACCAGGGACATACCTAAACATAATAAAGGCAGTGTACAGCAAGCCAATATCCAGAATGGAATTAAATGGAGAGATAATCAAGGTAATTTCACTAAAATCAGGTTGTCCATTCTCTGCATACCTATTCATTATAGACACTTGAAGCCTTAGCCAGAACAATAAGACAACTGAAGGAGACCAAAGGGATACAAATTGGAAAGGAAGAAGTCCAAAGTATCTTTATTTGCATAGATGATACTATCATAAGTGGTGATAAACTTCCACTGGAAAACTCATACAGCTGACAAGCACATTCAATAAAATAGCTGAATACAAGGTTAACTCACGAAATCAGTAAGCCTGCTACAATACAACTGAAAAATAGAAAGAAATCAGGCAACAACACCTTTCTAAATAGCCTCAAATAATATGAAGTATTTTGGGGTAACTCTAACAAAGCAAGTGAAAGAGTGTATGGTAAAAACTTTAAAACAATGAAGAAAGAAACTGAAGGAGATATTAGAAGGCAGAAAGATCTTCTGTGCTCATGGTAGGTAGAATTGACATAGAATGACCAACCTAATAAAAGCAATCTACAGATTCAGTGTAGTCTGAATCAAAATTTCAACACAATTCTTCACATATCTTAAACGGGCAATTCTCAGATTCATATGGAAACGTGTGTGTGTGTGTGTGTGTGTGTGTGTGTGTGTGTGTGTGTGTGTATGCTTGTTTATGTGAGTACACACACACACACACACATACACACACTCACAAACACAGGATAGCTAAAACAATCTTGCTCATTTTCCATTTCAAGTTGAACTACAGAGTTAAAGTAATAAAAACAGCATGGTATTGGCACAAAAACCAGACACACTGATCAAAATAAAATGGAAGACAGACATAAATCCACACAGGTATGGACATCTTATTTTTGATAAAGTAGCCAGAAATACACACTAAAAAAAAAAAAAAAAAAAAAAAAAAGACAACGTCTTCAAGAGATGGTGCTGTCCAAACTGGAAGGCTGTACAAGAGTCCAGTTTCTTTCCAGTCCTAAACATTATTGCTCAAGATATCTTGGACTCTAATATATGATGTCTTAACTCCAGGATAGTTGGTACCTGTGTCTCTATGGGTTTTGATGTTAGTGTCCACAACTTCGCAAGAATGACTGATTCATTAGAGGAGAGATGCCCAGTGTTATCCCATGGGGAGGTGGGAGGTGAGAGCTGGCTAGACTTATGTGTGTGTCTAAGTGATTTTAAATTTCATAAGATGAGTGGGGAATTGAGGATTGAAAGCAAGAGTTTCCCACAGGGAAAATTGACATTGTGATGCCCACTTGTCTCCTACTGAAGAGTGAGGAACAACTTTATCAGTTACACATTTGTGTAGAAGTAAAATCAGGGCTGGGTAATTTTTAGAAGACTGCTCTTATATTTTCAGAAGCTGTGTTTTGATCCCAGGTTTGGGTTTCAAATTAAGAGAATTTTATCACTAGAGCAATTCACCTCATACTCATACTAGACTTTAACCATCCCTTAAACAACACACATTCCCTCACAATAGTAATAATAATTAACAACAATAATAACAGCAATATTGAGTATTGACTTACAAAATCTTGTTTCAATCTGGCTGATCAAATGCAATTACCCAACTCTGTATTTACTTCAGTTTGATGGTGTTTCCTTTCTTATTTTTCTGCATAAAAGTATAAAGTTTTAAATTTTTACAATGTTTACAATTGATTTCTAGCTATCTAAAACAATGCTTTAAATATGTCTAACATGCTTATAATGTTATACACAATTTCAAAAAATATTTTTATATGTTAAAAATTCATGTTTTAAAGCAACCATACCACGGCTGTGTTACATTGATACACCAATATAGATAATTGAGGCCCTTTTGCTCTTACGTAAGCATTTCCACATTATTTATCATTAGTTTTGTAATCTCTGGCCCATCATTTTACTTATGAGTTTCACTTTCTTCATTTGCAAGATGAAGTTAATAATGGTGCCCACTTCATCAGGTTATCATGACACAGTCAGTATGATTCGTGACGAGGAGCGACACAGTAATAGATGGTTGTGAAAATTCCTTTTCTTCTTAAAATTTCAGTAAGGTCTTATTTTCACAAAGGAAGTCTCCAGAGGTCAAGGACCACATTTATATGGGCGTTCCAGGAAAGTGTTCTCCATTATACAATGTACCAATGGCTCTGATCAATGCTATTCAAGTGTGTCATCCTGAGAGATCAAGTAGAATAGGTTTTGGAAACAGGAGCTCTCTGCTTTCACAGGCAAGTTGAGTTGGTAGGACACAAAGTAGTGATAAATTCAAAGATTCCACAGAAGAATTTAGTAGCCTTTCAAAGGTCTGAGATCTGTTTGCTGGAAATGATTGTCCTGCCTTAATCAAACTTACCTGTTGTTATTTAGTGGGAAAAATGTGTTTCTGTGATCTGCTTAGCATCCAAAGGACCACTGTTTGGGATGAGGGGCTTTTTGATGACATAATAGGAAAGGACCCTCATCTTTAGGTGGGCAACATGGAGACTCTATTTAGCATGGAAGGTTATCTGCAGCTCTTTGGATGTTTGCATTCTTATCTTTCCCTTGCACACAAGTCCCACACACACCTTTTGATCCTCACTTATACAAGAAGCCAGAATCATTGGGATAGGCAGGAGTCCACCAGCATAATCCTTTGCAGTTTCTTATCCTAAGATGTTCTATTATCTCCTATGATTCAGTTTTTCTAAAACCTATGCCTGTTATACAATTTAAACTTCCTATAAAATATACCTTTTAAAAATCATCTCATGGACTTTTGAAATTATTGTCACTGGTTCATTGTAGCTCAAGTACATATTTGCATCTATAATCTTAAAAATTAAATATATACTTAAATCTTATTTATGTATCAAATCCATACAGAAGCAATTTACAGCGGCCCTGAAGTAGTCTGTGTGCATGTTGCCTATCAACTGTATCTATCTCTGTTTCACACACAGAGGATCAGAGATTAGATCCTAATTGTCATCATTTACTTTGTTTCTAAAACTCTCATTAACTCCCGGGAATCCTGGAAAGAGACGAAGAGAGCATGTCATGTGGAGATCCCTACGCCTCTGCGTGTTTCTCTTTTCGATTGATGGGTCTCTGAAACTGAAGTTTGGAAGAGAATATGATCTTGCAATGTTTGCAGTTGACCCTGCTACTGAGGCTTTTCTTCTTCCTCTTATGGGCCAGAATAATCTTTAATTTCCATGATTTTTTTTCTTATCTTCATCTTTTATTTTATCCTTATTTTTTTCTCTTCTGCTGTTTTGCTGTGGCTATTGTGACGATTATGACATTCTTATAAAACTTCAAATATTTAGAAGTTAGTTATATTGTATTATAATATATTATATTAGTATTGGAGAACCTCCTGGTTACCTATTTGTCCTAGTGTTTCTCTGATCAAAAGCAACTCAGGGAGGAAAAGGCTTATTTTAGTTTACAGGTTATAATCCATCACTGAGGAAAGTCAGTGCAGAAACTCAGGACAGAAACCTGGAGGCAGAAATTGAAGCAGAGACCATAGGGGAGTGATGCTTACTAGTTTGCTCCTAGAGGCTTGATCAGCCTGATTTCTTATACAATCTAGAAACCTCAGGAATATCATTGCCCACAGTGAGCTGGGCTGTTCCACATCCACCATTAATCAAGAAAATACCCGCACAGACTTCCCTATAGGCCAATCTTACAGGACCATTTTCTCAAGGTTTTCTCTCCTTCAGGAATATCCAGGTTTGTGTCAAGTTGGAAAAAAAAGAGACAGAGAGAGAGAGAGAGAGAGAGAGAGAGAGAGAGAGTAGCTTACCTCTGGGTAAAAACTTGAATTCCCAACTTGCTTCTGAGAGGTTTAGAGCAAGCCTGGGAGATACTCCTCGGGGAGACCTTCCTCTTGCTTGCAGCGGTGCCTCATCAGGGCTTAGCCACACGGCAACATCATTGGATAGGCGGCCTTCGCGATTTTACTAGCTAGTTTTAATTGTATACACCGAAGAAAATGAACAGCGTGTCTAATGCGTACTAACATGGAGACTATAGTTCAAAATATTAAGGAAGGAAGCAGGCATGCACTCCCAGAATGTATTCGAGCTCCTATTTGTAACAGGCACTCTTTGTGAGCTGCAACAAATGGTAAAAGCCAGCCAGGGTCGTCTCCTCAGAAAAGGACTGCCAGGTAGATTCGCAGTTATCTATGTGCAAATTTTATCTTGGTAGCAAAGGAACAGAAACTAGCTGCCTTTTCTGCCACAGACTGACTACAGTAAAAACTGGCATATGGAGATTGTATACCCTCTTATCAGTAAGTTTTCTATTGACAGTCATGTGCAAAATATATAAGAAAATTAGAAACAGAAAATCTTAAGCTGTTTAAAATATTTTATATCACACAGAATTTTAAAGCACATTTGTTAAAAATGTAAGCTTACCAGAATTTAATAAGCTCATACCAAAGGGGAAATCTAGTTACCAAGTTTAATAACTGTCACGGAAAAATAGAAGATTCATCTCCTAAGCCAGATATTGGGGTTCCTGTTTATAATCCTAGCACACAGGGAGGCTGAGGTAGGAATGTCAACCCTGAGTTTAAGGGTATGCTGGGTTCTACAGTCAGATCGCAAGAAAATTGAAATTAGAGCTGGACAGGTGGCCAAGCAATGAAGTGCACCGCAGTGCGCTTGCAAATTCCCCGAGTTAAGTTCCCAGTACCCATATAAGACAGCTCACACCTGTCTGTCACTGAGTTCCAGGAGAGCGGGCCTTTCTTGCATTCACAAGCACCTACACTCAAGTGTGCAGAGCACCACACACAGATGCCTACCCGAACACATAAATTTAAAAGTAAACCTTAGGAAAACCCACAAATTAAAAGAATACCAACAGACACCAAATCTAGAAAACATTTATTGCAAAGTAAAATATAGAATAAAAGTTAAAAATTACACACATTTTGGAGCACTGATTGTTCTTCCAGAAGTCCTGAGTTCAATTCCCAGTAACTACATGGTGGCTCACGACCATCCATGATGGGATACGATGCCCTCTTCTGGTGTGTCTGAAGAGAGGACAGTGTACATAAAATAAATAAATAAATCTTTTAAAAATAAAAAAGGAAGGGTGGATGGAGACTCCCTTCTCACCTATCATTCTAATTAAAAAAAGAGACAAATAGTTTATCATATTGCATTTAGCATATTTGAGCAACAATAATAAAATTATTACAATAATTATACTGAAAGTAGTTTTAATTTAAAATATATAATGTATTTTATAATTTACCTATAAAATGTAAATATTTTATAGCTATACCTATAAATACCTATAAAAATATTGGTATGTTTATAATAATCTATAAAAATGTATAATATATTTTGCATGTTCACATATTCATATATAATAAATAATATGCACATATTGGTATGAAATCACAGAGGACATTACATATATTATATGGATATATGATATGATATATATGAGAAAACATTACAGGAAAGGCTTGGAAACTTGATCTACTGGAGAGCTAGAAATCAGAATGAGAGAATACCCTCTGTACATATATAACTGAGGGCCAAAGCCCATGGGTTGGTGTGCTGAGATGAGAAAGATTGCATAGTGCTTCTCCATCTCCTGGCTATCAGAATCTATCACACAATGAAGCCTCTGGGAACACAGTCCTTAAAATCTATATGGGAAAACAGGGGGTGGGGTAGATACAAAAGGCCCCCTGTCTTGGATTCCTCAATTTCCATTCTCATGCTGTCATTCCTTAGTTGTCTAACCTATGCAACTTATTTCTCAGAAATTCACACACCATAGAAATAATGCCTATTTTTTTGCCATTATTTTGGAGGATTTCTGATCTTATATGCGTGAGCTGCCTACCTCCCTACCTGTATACAATGAGAACTAACCAATGATGGTTTTCTCGTGGCATTTACTTAGTGTTGACAAGTCCAAAAGAGACTAATGGGGACAATCTAGCTAACTGTGGTACAGGTTAGCATACCAAAGCACATGCTGGCCTTCAGGCTCACTCAGTACCTGGGGCTCCTCTCAGAAAATCTCTCCTAGCTCCTACTCTTGACTTCCTTAGTCAGCAGGCTTCCCTTCCCACCGCTTCTCATTCCTATATAACCCCCAATATTTCAGTCATTCTCTTCTCTTCTCTCTCTCTCTCTCTCTCTCTCTTTCTCCTCAGTCTATTGGCCCACTATCTCCTCTCTTTGCTCTGGGCTCTTTCAAATGCCTCTGGCTGTACTGCCCCTCACTTCTACAATAAGAAACCTCTGTTTAACCATACTTTGGAGGGGTCACGTCCTCACTTTATACAATTGTGAAACTCTATTTCCTGGTAACCATTAGAGGAAATTTAATTTCATTGTACATAGGAATCAGTCTCCCAGCTCCTTTGTTTTATTTTCATTCCAAGGTGATGCAAGCTGGTATTTATTCTGTTTCTTCTGGAATAAATGGTGGATATACTTCTATTTGGTAGTCAAAGTTACAAAGGATTTATAACTGTGAAGGGCTCCAAATCCTTTATGACTTATTTTATCCATGATTTTAGTTCATCTTGCATCTTAAATCCCTTTACTGGACACTGCATCCCATTTATTCTCTCTTTGCTATTTATTAACTTATATTGCTTTATCAAAACGTTCCTTCTTTTTCATCTTGCCTCTGCATCTCTGCACCCAACCCTATTGTGTGCGAGACATTACTTTTAGAGCATTCGTTCTTCAGACAGAGTCCTGCTGGCACACGGCACTGCCCACCTACCAAGAGACCTTGAAAACATCTTTTAAAGGCTTTCCACTTTACCTGCAGGTGCTAAGAAATTCATATTTTTCTCAGCCCCAAGGATCCAAATGCGATTCAGGGAGGCGAGCCTTTATCCAAGCTTCCTGCTTAATTACCACTGTCAGTCATCTGTCCGCAGACATGGTGTGCTGTCTTTGGCTTTTCATGTGCTAACCAGAGACTAAATGGAGACAGGGTAGCAGACGGAGGCAGGGATGGTAGCAGGCTGATCAGGTTAGCTTATTTTGAAACTCTTGGATGTCCTGTTTCCACTCCAGCCTCAGCCATTTCCTGGAAGCATTCTCTCCTGAAGACATTGATAACACCCTATGAAACCTCTGTCTGCTTCTCCTGCAGCTCAGGGGCCTATTCTAACCTCATGGTTTTTATTTGTTTTCTGGAATCAAACAATTTCCCTTTTAAAAAAAGTTTTTCTGACGTAACAGGGATTGAGCCCATTTAAAAACGAATCTAAAGACCAAAGATGCCATCGTTGGAATCTCAACTCCATGATCCAGTGTATAGGACAGAGGAAGTGTCTACAGCAACCCATCTGCTTCCTCAGCTGGGAGAATTCAAGTTCTGTTTCCAAGGCATATTTCAACTGAATGACCTTGCTTATTTATTTGCTTATAAGATCCTAGTATTACATATTTTTAAAATCTCATTTCCAGTACTGTATTAAGTTAAATTTTCTAGGAGTAGTTTGCAAGGGGTGGGGGAAGGGAAGGATCTAGAGAACACTTTGCACTGTTAGCTCTAAAGCCAGAGCTCCCACACCTGGCTGAACTGCAGAAACATTTGGAGGAGGGTTTTTTAGAAGTTTTTAAGAGCCAGAGGAACACAGAGTTTGCTGTGAGATCATGTCTTCTAGAAATGTCCGATGCTAGTCATATACAGCTTCACTAACATGGCTGCCTAATCATGAGGTGAACAAGGATGACAATAACAGACATATCAACATGAACAAGGGAAAGCTCATGAAGCCCCAACCTTACACAAAGAACTGCAGACAGCTAAAGACTGTCCAGAGTAGGCCACACAGTCTCCCCAGGGAAGTGCACACCAATTGGTTATCCAACCAGTGGTCAACATTGAAGTCATATATACAAGGCCATTATACAGACAGAGCAGGTTGTAGGTATTTATATATTTAGGAACCCCCTCAACACACAATAATTAAACACAAAGAAGCCATGAATTTGAAAGAGAGCAAAGTGGTATGTAGGAGAGTTTGGACAAGGAAAAGGAAGGGAGGAATAATATAATCTCAAAAAATAAAAGAAAACAAAACAAAAAACCCAAAACCAAACCAAACCAACAACAAAAACAATAAACAAGAAAGAAAAAAATACCCCAAAAACCAAAACAACCCAACTATCTAAAACAAGATTTTTTTTTTCCAGAAAGCTAGACATAACTTCACAAAAATATATAAAGGGGGTGGGGCGGTGCTTGAGAATCATGTCCAAATGTTTCAGCAGGTAGCATCTTTAGCAAGTATCTGTGAACTAAGGGGTTTTCTCCAGCTTCAGAGTGAGTCCACGCCTATTTGTCCCTCCTGCCCCACTTATATAGCTTTCTCATAGAGTTACCTCCATCCCTCTTTTACACCTGTTCCTCATACATCCACACAGTAGACAGAAAGCAATGCCAAGGTTAAATTGCAAGAACAAACACAAATAGGAGTGGGCCTCCTCGTGGACACTAAGACAGGCATCTTCTCTGTAACCGCCGTTCTTAAGCCATTTGGTGCAGGTGACTTGAGATGATACCCTTGGTTCTTCTCTGACATACATCTAGATCCTGTTTGATTCTTGCTCAGCCCTGTGACTCTGCCTCATCTTACTTCAGGATCTCAGAGTCATTACTATGAGGAAGAAATACTTGCTCCTACTGAGGAAGATTCCTGAGTGGTTCTGAGATATGTGTGCATTGGGCACTGAGCCTACCTGACATGGAGGCCCTAAACCCATGGTGCTTTCTTAGACCTTCTATTCCCAGTTTCTGTGCTCCAAGTCGCAAAACCTGCAGGTTTTCATAAAGCTATGAGTTTATTTCTTCCTCTGAATGAAGCCAGTTCCTGAGGATGATCCACTCGGACCAGCCATGCTGTCAAAATGGTGTTGTTCCCCTTTAAAAGGCGGAGTTCTATGTGTTCAGGCTGGACTTGAATTCAGAGTGTAGTTGAACGTTCTTGAGCTCCTGATATTCTTGTTCTCTCAAGTGTTTGAATAATAGTTGTGAACAAGCACAGAGTTTTTATGTTTGTTTTTTTCCATTTATTTATTTATATCCCAAATGTTGCTCCTCCCTGTCCCTCCTCTTAGAATTTCTCCCCCTTTACCTCTGAGAGGGTAGCCCCCAGCCTCTATTCCCCCCATCCTGGTGCCTCAAGTCTCTGCAGGATCAGGCACATCCTTTACCACTAGGACCAGACATGGCAGCCCTGTGCTACATTTATGTGTGGAGGGGAGAGGTAACCAGCCCATGTATGCTCTTTGATTGATGCCTCGGTCTCTAGGAGCTCACAGGGGTACCAAGAGTGTCAACGAAGCACACTGTTTTTGTTTGTTTGTTTAACTTGAAATGGTGTACATTCAAAGCTACAACTACCCGACTCTGCAAAAGGGAGAGGCTGGTTGCTTGCTTTTTGCAGTCTTTTAGCAAGTTGTTGATGAGTGTCGTGTTCTGGCTTTATGCTTATTCAGTTCTTAACTTTGAGGGTTGCAAGAAGATTTTGTTTGTTATTTTGTTTCCCCAACATAATCAACGAAGACAGGGTTCATGATCAAGGGAATAGCACTTGTTTTGGATAAGAATTCAACAGACAGAGAAGGCCCAGGGGAAGACAGGGAGGGAAACTGTGTCAGAATAGACAGTTCGAAATACCCAGGTGTAGATGCGTAAATATTTAGAGAACCCGTGACATCTGAGAACTATTTTAAAATAAGAGGCACACACTTATTTTTGCTAGTATCCTCAGAAATGCGTGGTGTTTAAAGGAAAAACAATGTTTTTTGCAGGTCATGGTTTTCTTCCTAGTAGGCAGAGCTGGCCGAAGGTACAAGGCACGAGGCAAAGAAAGGAGTAAGATGGTTCTAGAACCTACAGACAGACAGCACTTCATGCCATATCCTTTGCTGAGAAAGAACAAGTCTTCCAATAAGGACTTCAGAAAACTCATAGCAACTGACAAAGAAGAAGAAAAAAAATAAGACAACTAGAACATAATATTCAGAAACAGTGGGAGAGTAAGGTTTGGCGGAACATGGACAGAAACTATTTTACTGAAATAAACAAAAACGTCTTGCGAGCTGCTCTGTTCCCGAGCCATCTGACAAGTTTCTGTTGCAGCATGATCTCACTTCTCTCTACAGATAGGAAACTGTCTGCTTCCCTGGGGGAGACTGTCCTCACAGTCGCCTCAGATTATAAGCACGAAGAATTGGGAGCAACCTTCACACGCTCCAAGGAACAAACATCAGTTCCCATATGCCTGTAACTCAATTTTCTCTTCAGCCATGCCCAGCACTTGTCTCTAGGTAGACTTTTGGCTGACACTGAAATCAATTCATTTGTAACACTGCTGCAGGAGTCCCGCCGTAAGCTAATGGAAGTAGACAACCTACACATCACTATTTAAAAGCTGCAGGCTGGGCTTATACAAATAGACTTATACCTAGTAGATAAATAAGTTGTGCAACTCCACAGGGGACACGGTGCTGCCTGGATGTTGGTGCAGGAAGTGTTTGGACTCTGACATTCAAGTTCTTGACAAGCCAGCACATTGATGTTTTCTCCATAAGACAAAAACAAACAGTATCTTATTAGCTTTTTCTTCGTTGCTTTAAATATGCCTGTCTAATACCCCGTTAAGATACGACATGGCTGCATAGTTTCTAGGCCCACAAAGCATGTCGTAAATAATAATAATAATAATAATAATAATAATAATAATAATAATAAAAACAAATTGAATGTGGAATTACACATAGAGTTTGTGGTTCTCTAATTTCATGCAGGGAATCCTAACACCCAGTTGGATAGTATTAAGAGGAATTGAAGATCAGGGACTATAGTTTGGTTAGTAGTGGGCTTGCTTAGCTTGCAGGAAGGCCTGCATAGTATTTCATAAAGCAGGAGGGTCAGAGGCACAAGGTCATCTTTGTGCACCATAGTAAGTTGAAGGCCATCTTAAGATATCTGAGACCCAAGGATGTGGGGCGATTTAGTTATAAGATCCATCCATAAGAATGAATTAGTGTGTTTTTAAAAAAATATACATAAATAAAACAGTGAAAAGTGGGCATTGTCTTGTGTCTTTCCCCTTTTCACAGTTTGAGGATACAGCCTGTTTCCTCAACATAATCAACTTCGAATCAGTGATTGTGAAGAGGTTAGAGGTTGCAGATCCAGAGACAAATGCTTTCAGCCTATTTTAGCCCCCTTAATAGATATTCTGTACCCACCTCTGTACCTGACATATCATGCTAACAGACCACAATGCCTCCCAGTTTCCACCAACCCAAAATCTATAAATGTCCTAAGACAGCATCTAACACCTATAGCAGAGATTCTTCCACTGTGGTGTAGCCTACCCACCCAATGTTCCCATTCATATATTTGGAGAGCATGTTGAGTTGTGACTTCCTTTGTTTTGCTACAGTAAAACCTTTGCGAAGCCATTACCACATTGGAATACAGAGTCTGAGGTGATCTAAATTTGCATTCCCAGGTATGGTCATTCATATTCACCACCAGAATAAATGATCTCTTACCTACTCTTGAGCTTAGAAGTCCATATTTATATTGACAATGTTTAATCCTGAGCCCACTTCTTTCAATGCCTGTTTATCCACCAAGCTGAATTAATACACCTCAAAGAAAGATAGAGTAATTAACGTGTACATAAATCATACCCCCCATACCACCCTACCCCACCACCAAAAACAGCTGGAAAAGGCTCACTCTTTACCATCCTTGCACCACAGTAGCTCTGGGTTTCTTCATAAGAAATGCAATTTCACATTAACTCAGTCTGTCTTAATTGAGACTGTTCTGTCACTTGCATTTAATCTTAAGTGACAGACTTCCCATTACTTTTCCTTGTAGACAAGTCACTATCTTTATAGCTTGCCACATGGACTATGCTCACTTGTGCCCCCCCCACACACACACATTGCTTTGCCCACCACATACCTAGTACATGTGGGACTTCCCACTCTCCCTTTTTCTGTTTGGCTACATTTTACTAAATCTTCAAAGCAGTTCAAGCTTTCCTCTAGCCTGGCACATTTTTGCATGTCTCTACCTAATTAGAACCTGTTAGTATGTACATGGCTAACTGATGTTGGCCTATTTATTGCACTATATTCTTTGAATAGCATATGATGCAGTCCTTCACAACCACTAAAAAAAAAATGTACTTTTGAAGAATCAGGAATTTCTTACATTTTAACTTTACTTCTAATATATTCATATGATAGGTGACCACAAAATACCCGGTAAACTTATTTGAATGCATTTGGGCAAAAGCAAGCTAAACACACAGATGAGCTCACAGGTTTAAACGTCTTACACTCAAAGGTATCTCCCCATGCTTGACTCATATTGTACAAATCTTCAAAAGAAAGCTCTGTCCCAGAGAAGTCATTTTACAACTCTGTGTGACAGGCATTTAGGTAAAGGACACGCTGCCACGTGAAACCATCACAAGGCAATGCACATTTCCACATGTGCAACGGACTGAGTAAGCATGCCCTGCTCTCTGTTTTAATTTGATTTTGCATTTATGATGAAACACCACAGACTGGACTAACCGGGCAAATTTGTTTCCCACTGGAGGACTCCTATGCCTACAACCAAGGTGACATGATATTTGATTTCTGCTAAGGGCTCTTCTCTGTCTTGAAGATGTCACCATCCTGTGACACATTGACCGTGTTTATAAAGGCACTTAGAAATTTGCTGAAGCTTTGTGTCTAACCTGGAGGAGGCTGGCAGCAGACATCAGATTAACTTCAGGATCTGGCTTGTTCATGCCTCAACCCTTAGGCTCTTACACATTTATTCTAGCTTCACCACATGGGAGGTTTGGATTTCTGACCTGACTTGTCCAACTTTTGCTCTGTCATATAGGATACAACCATGCGTGAGGTTATCTACATGCAAGATGTCTTTGCCAGTTTCTGTCATTCTGTCCAGGAATAGGATTCTGGTAGTGGGAGTAGGGAACATGCTTCCTTCCCTTAAGGAGGCCTCTTGAAAGTTAGATACACAAATCTACTCATATCTCACTGATCATATTGTCCATATAATGATTCAAAGGCAAATGGGAAATCTAGTCTTCAATCCAGACTTGTGTACTTCAGTTAAAAACATGGTGTCTTTATTACCACAGAAGGTAACATTGGACACAGGAAGCGACTAACCACTAGTGCCACAGAAAATGACAAGGAATACAGAAGAGCTCTTTGAGCA
Source organism: Arvicanthis niloticus (assembly GCF_011762505.2). NCBI lineage: Eukaryota > Metazoa > Chordata > Mammalia > Rodentia > Muridae > Arvicanthis > Arvicanthis niloticus. The sequence goes on along the minus strand of NC_047674.1, from coordinate 41,294,424 downwards.
GGTCTAGATCAGGGATCAGTTAATGTCACCGACAAAGGGCTTAGTGCCACAGAAAATGACAAGGAATACAGAAAAGTTCTTTGAGCAGGTCTAGATCAGGGATCAGTTAATGTCACCGACAAAGGGCTATGATAGCAAATGATAGCAAACATTAAGCTTTGTGAGCCATAGTGTCTCTGGTGTAATGACACAGGTGTGTCACTGTAGTGAAAAAGCAGCCACAGCGAGCAAATGATAACAGCTGTCTTCCAACGAAACTTTGTTTATGAAACACAGGTACAGAATAAAATTTGATCTTTGGCCTGTATTATAAATTTAATGTGATCAGTGGCAATCATTAGGACTTCATAGTCAAGCTACCTGAACAGAGAGCAGGTCAGGATAGGATTGCTGAGCCATTGTTGAGGACCTGGCCTGTCACAAATTAGACTTGCAAATCTGTGAAAGTTGTTTTGCCTCACAGGCTAACAGTCTCCTAATTTTACTAATGAGGGGATCCAGCAGAAACTCTCTCAGGTTATTTTCAATTTAAAAGACTTGGGGAATACTAGAAATAAAAAGTCTAATAGGAAACCTTTCAAAGATCCTGGGGTAAAGTACTGAGGGTAAAACATGCAAAGACGATTCCGGGCACATTTTAACAGAGAAATAAGCAGAAGACAAAGATATGGCTTGAGAGGAGAAGATGCTTGCCAGATCTTGGTTGGGGTGTAAGAAGGGGGTTTGTAGAACATGTGGGTCACTGAAAGGATGGTAGATATTGAAAGAGTGGTGGTTCTGCATCAGTGACAGAAATATGGGGAGAATCTGTGTTGTGTTTTATAAAAATAAAGAGAAAAGGAATATGTTTGGTTGGGGTGCAGTAAGGTGCCAGGGAAGGGGATGTCTCCAGGGGCCCATACCGAGGCATTCCTTCTCTCTGAGGGGCCAGCCACATGGAATAGTATAGAATAGAGTTTACTCAGGGAATAGGGAGGAAAGTTGAAAGGGTAGAGACAGATAGGCAGAGAGTAGAGGAGTAGAGGCTGACCAGGAGCATGTGGAGAGAGAGTGGGGAGAGGAAGCAGGAAGGAGAGGACAGAGCAAGAGCAAGAAGGCAAGAAAAAGAGGGGGGGGAGGGAGGGAAGGAGGGAGAGAGGAGGGGTCAAGCAGCCCATTTTATAGTGAGTCAGACATACTTGGCTATTGCTAGGTATGAAGGTCATGAAGGAGAGTGACATTTCCTCAAGCCAGTTCTTCCCATTATGTAAAAGATTGGCAAACTTACTCCACAAAAGCTTAGACATTAAATAGTCTACACTTCCGGCCATGCAGGCATGGGCACAGTTCTGCTCTTCTGCTATTGGTGGTATACAAAAAAAAAAAAAAAATGTAGAGACAGGAGGTAAAGCAATGCATGTGGCTTTGTTTCAATCAAACGTTATTCATAGACCCTGGAATTTCGATGTATGCAATGTTGATATATCAAAAAACACTAATTCTTTTGCATCCAAACTTCCAAAGATATATACAAATGACTCTTAACATATGGACTGTACAAAAACATGTCAGGCCATATTTAGTACTAGGACAATGACTTGCTGGCGCCTGCAAGATGCTGGAGTCCGCAGCATCGCCTTTGGGTATCTGGAGTGCGTGGTGCTTCCCTCCTTCAGCCTTCTTTCTCTGAGGAGCTAGGCGCAGACTGAATTCTATTCCTTCATAGAAGGCTTCTGCCAGTTGGAAAATCAGGGCAAAACCACCAACAACAACAACAAACCCACAAAGCTGTCTGGAAGCCAAACAGTATCTGCTTGTTGATCTCCAGTATTCAAAATTAGCAATGCACTTGCTGACATACATAAACTGTATTTCAATACAAATCTATCTGAATCATGTTTTAGCCTATGAGATATTGAATTTCTTTGGCTCAGAAATTAGACAGAGGAAGAGAGCTATTTATCATATGATAATGGTTGTTTGTCTTCCCGTTTTATGCAGTAGAGTATAAATTGCTCTAGGTTAGGGGCTTATATGTCCCCAACGTCTAAAATGGTCTCAGGTGACTGATTGAAAAAAAAAAAAAAACTTTAGAAGCCATTATATTTATATTGTTAAATAAGTTTAGAGGTACTATAACATACATCATTAAGATGACCCAGGAATATATCCCACAAATAATCCTGAGACAAGTTGGCAGGAAGCGTTGCACATTTGTGCTTTGACTAGAATCATTGGTGGCAAATATTTTAGTATCTCTTATAGTCATTATGACATATCTATACTGGGTGCTTCTAATGTTCAGGGCATGGAGGCCCTGTAAATGTAAGATTTATTACATTAGCTTCTATCAACAAATGAATAAATCACATAAGATATTTTTCACAGGAGAGAATTGAAATCTGACGTAATAGATTACCCACTGCCTCTCACCTCCTACTTCTTATCTGAGTCCTGTGGTTGCAGTACCCACACACCTAATACTGAAAATCAGGACTGAAAATCAGGGGTTCCCAATACAGCTGTGAATCAGAATCATTTAGGGGAGTTTACTGAGATTTCATGCTTCAAATCCAGACCCAAGAGCCAGGTTAACACAACTCCCTGGGGGTGTGTTCCTCTCACGTCCCTGAGGCTTTGGTATTTAGTGAATTTGACCTGAAATGAGAACTGTACATCCCAGAACAAAGAAATCCTGTAAGACGGGGACACACTCATCCGACTCATGGTAGACATAACAGTCTGAAAAAAAAAAAAAAAAAAAAAAAAAAAAAAAAAAAAAAAAAAACAACCCAAACACCTTTATTTTTGTTATTGAACTTGGAAATCAAAGCAACTAAAAAGAATATTTGGTTTCAATAAACATGTAAGTGAAGCCAATGTGGCAAGAAATTAAGTGTAGGCTCTTTAATGGCCAGCAGAAAACGGGCCTCAGTCTGAGGGCCAGTGATGTAGTACGTGCATGAACGTGGAGGGGACTCTTTCCCAGGTGACCTGAGGTGATTGCAGTTTGCCAGCCCTTGGATCATCTCCTATGAGAGTAAATGAGGAGACAAACTGCACCTGGTTTCCTGACCCATTCAAACCACAAAATACTAAATTCTGTTGTTTTAAGATACTGAATTTTGTGGCTGACTGGTTATATAAGAATGGGTAAAAAATACACTGTGGTGACTGACTGGCATATCACCATCCCAACATCTTGGAGAAAGCAAAATATGGTTCTATTTTGAAAATAAAATTCTTCCAAACCAGGGAACTGACAAAGCAACTTAGACCACTGATTCTCTTTGCATGGTCTTCCATGTCTTTTTTTTTTTTTCTCAGTCATTCATCAGTATTAAAAATGTACAACGCAGCAAATGTGCAAGAACTGGCTAAGAGTATGAATTATTTCAATAACACACATGGCCAGGGTTCTTTAGGTGCCAAATCTTGGTAAATTTGGTAAATTTCTTCCCAATAGTGTTATTCATTTGTTGTTGTTCTTCTGCACTAGCTGATACTAGTTTGTTTTTTACTTTAATATCATTTTTTTTTTAACCAATAAGTCAATGTGAACAACTGTCTGTTTAACAAAACCAGAAATATAAGAACAAAAATGGTGGTCTTATGTGTCCAGGATACACAAGCTGCTGATCCTCTTTGGATACGTGTGTGTGTGTGTGTGTGTGTGTGTGTGTGGGTGGGTGTGTTGGGCATGTGTGTGTGTGTTTGCATGTGTATGTACTTGCCTATGTGGAGTGTCCAAAGCCATAAAAAGCTACATTTTAATGAAGATTTCAGTGTAATAGCCTGTAGAATTTTTTTTGTCTCATTTCATGCTGGAAGCAATTAAATGAATTCCCCACCTTCATTAGAGGATTATAGTCTGGTGATGTTACAATGGTGTTTGTCTAAAATTCTAATTATTCATTATTTTTCATAGATCTTCCATCTCACAAATCAAAGTCTGAGTTTGCCAATTAGCTTTTCTGTAGTTTTCTTTGTTATAAGGGCAGATAGCTTCCGGTGTGACAAACTGTGTAGGGAAGACAAATAGCAAAAATTAATTTAACTTTGCTTGGAAATATTTTGTGTTGAAAAACAATGTAACTTAGAAGGGCAAAGCCTATACATTGAATAAAAGAGTATTTGCTAAATTATGATGCTCTTATGTAACAAAATACCCTATAAGCATTGAAACCATACTGTAGAATATTCTTTATGAGTTAGTAATGAGATTTCGCCTCATATGGGCTTTTTAATAAATGTAGATATTCATGGTTGGAGACATCCATCCTGTGCTGTTGGTACCCGACTGATATTGTTTAACCGCCCTCCTCTGTGAACTAGATGTTTCCTACCTGATAACAGCTCTGAGTGAGTTATTAAGACAGCCTCACAGGAAAAATCAAAAAGAGTGATTGCTTTTCCACAATGACACGGTGCTTAATAAGGCGGAGGTTTTTATCCTTACAGAACTCATTGTTTTGGAGCTCAGCATAATGAGAGTACACCGGTGGAGACGAATTCTTGACATCAGTCATTTTAGGTTGGGAAGGGCGGGGAAATCTTCCTCCCAGTATCCACTGACACTGACAACGGAAGTAAACCTGCTCTATCAGGATGACTTATGATCTTCGTTTTTTATTTTTTGCCGAGGTACTCTACACAGAAAAGCATAAATCAACATGGATCTTGGGCTATGTTCTGAATGTGCAACAGAGACATACATGTGCAAGGTATTAATAAGCTTCATGCTACCTATGGTTATAATGTAGGTCTTTTTCATTTTGTTCTCAAAAGAAACCTTAATATTCATTTTTATTACTATACAACTTATGAGTTAGTAAGGTCTTAATTTGGGTAATTTAGAGAATTAAAGACATATACCAACACGAATACAAAATTACTAATAATTTCACAATGAAGTGATTGAAAATGATCTGTGTTGGCTCAGGATCCCCAAGACCAAGTTCTCAGCACAGAGGACATTTATATGCCTCAAAGAGGCAGAGGGTAAGGAAATAAGGGACAAAGACAAGAGACAGAGGACAAAGGAGAGGAGGGAGGGAACAAAGGCCAGAGAGCAGAAGTATTTGTCCCAGAGGAGTGGGGGAGGGGGACACAGAACTGCCTCTGGATAGAGAGGAGACAGACAGGGCCCACAGGAAAATGGCAGCTTATAAAGATGAAAGGGGAAACCCTGTATTGGGATGAGGTGTTTAATTTTTAATTGGGCATTTTAATTATGTGAACCAAAGGGGGCTTTTGATTGCTGGACTTCAATACTCGATAAATGGACCTTGGTAATCAGGTTCAGGTGGAGGAAGAAGTGGGCAAATAAGGGAATAGACCTTGCTGGCTAGATTTAAGAATATAATCTGATGGTTCTGATGGTTGTTAGCAAGGCAGAGGAAATCGGGCAAAGGGCAAAGCCTGCCAGCGTTATGTTTGCCATGCACAGGCTGGCTAGAGTACCTTTAATGATAACTGTTATATTATTTTTTAGACTAAATCTGTGAGTGTATATGAGTATATGTATATGTGTATGTATGTGTGTGTGTTATATTGCACATCCATCCAACTTGCAATGTTCTCTTTAAATTGAAGCATTTGCCCAGAAAGGAGGAAAGCCTCACAAGTTTCAGGAAGTAAACAAAAAGGTCTCTAGTTTGGGAAGAACAAAAGCTTTGAAAATTCTTGAGCACCCCTGCTGACCACAGTACAGAATGGAGTGAACAGTTAGTTCCAGAGAGTGGAGACTCTACCAGCCAAATGGCACAAAGAAAGGTGTCAGGTGTGGCATGGCCTTGAAGCTGCAAACAGAACTGCAGGGTTTTGGCTGCAGGGAGTCATCATTAATGTTGGGGTGGATTTTCTGGTGATGCAGGTGCTTTTGAGACACCCCTGCTCCTTGTGAGTAACCCCCTACATTCATACTTTTATTAATCACCCCAATCAAAAATACCTCATTCCACCAAATTGAATATTGAGGCATTGTTGCTTTGGTCTGTCCTGGGCTCACTTTCTAGGGTGAGTAGGTTTGAGTGTTGTGCTTTCGTAGGAAAACTGTCACATTACAGTGTGTGTGTGTGTGTGTGTGTGTGTGTGTGTGTGTGTATGTATGTATGTATATGTCTCTGTATGTGTTTGTGTGTCTGTATGTGAAGGGACTCTTGCCAGCCTAAACATGGCAAATGTGGCTGTGACAGGCCCTGCCCTTTTCACCCATACCCTCTGTTTGGTTAAAAACTAATAGATTACATTTCTAGACCCAGTCCCCAAGGCCTGTTACCTTATTTGACCACTTCCTCTTTTTGAGATAGACTACCAATGTCCAGAGCTCAAAGTATTGATGTCCAGCAACCAAAAATCCCCTTTGGCTCACCTAGTTTAACTGCTCAATTAAAATTAAACACTCCATTCTGACACAGGGTTTCCCCTTTACCTTTACAAACTATTATTGTCCTGTGGGTCAAGTCTGTCTCCTCTCTATCTAGAGGTAGTCCTTTGTCCACCTCCACTCCCCACCCCTGAACAAATACCTTTCCCTCTCTCTCCTGTTCCCTCTCCTTCTCCTCCATCCTCTATCTCCTGTCTTTGTCTCTTATTCTCTGTTCTTTGTCCCTCTGGGGCAAGAAAATCTCTTTTGTGCTAAGAACTTGGTCTTGGGCATCCTGAGCAGATACCTTACCCTTACCGTTTGTGTATATAAATGTCCCCAAATTTGTAATTCTCTGTATCAGGCAATTTACCAAATCTCCCCGTGTTTTGATTTCTTAAATCTCTAAAATGTGATAATAAGAACATTTTAATAGTATTCCTATGAAGACTTTTTAAAAATACATATACACATAGGAGCACAAAGCAGTGTCACATGATGATATGCAACATATCCATCTCAAGAGAACTGCAAACTTGTACATTTGCATGAGATAGGAAAGCTGGCCAACAACAGAAACTACTCACAAAAATCAGTAGCATTCAAGACTAGAGAGATGGCTCAGTAGCTCCCAAAGGACCAGGGTCCAGTTGCTGTCACTCACATCTAACTGCTTCTGATTCACCTGAACTTCAGATCCAGAGGATCTGACATACTTCTTTGGTCTGTGGAAGTACTCTCACATATGTGACATGGAAAGAAACACATGCATACATAAATAAATAAAACTAAATCTTAAAATTTAATAACATTTCTAGGCACTACGAAAATTGACTAGAATATGTGATGGTAAAAGCCGATTGGCCCCAAGCCCAGGAGTAGATGGCCAACACAAAATTGGTGGGTGGAGTTGGGATGGGAGCTTTTGTTTTTGACTTTTTTTTTTTGTCCTACTGATTTGTTTGTTTTGGTTTTTCATTTTTGCTTATTTTTTGTTTTTGTTGAGAGAGAGAGAGACAGAGACAGAGAGAGAGACAGAGAAATTGTGAAGTTGGGTAGATAGGAGGGTAGGAACAAAGTGGGAGGAGTTGAGGAAATGAAATGATCAAAATGTATGTAATTTTTGAAAATAAAAAAATGTAAAAACTCACCAGACATAGCACCCCCCCACCTTTTATAGCATCTAAAATTTAACAATTAGGGCTGTTTTACAGGAAAAGTTATATCTCTGTTGTTTTGTCCATGTTTATAAACTAACTCAATCTTATTCTTAATCTTAAATTTGTGTTAGTTAGAATAGGTATGGCCCCCTTAGATAGATTCATGTGTTTGGATGATTGGACATAGGGAGTGCCACATTAGGGGGTGTGGACTTGCTGGTGGAAGTGTGTCACTGAGGAGGGCTTTGAGGTCTCATGTATATGCTCAAGCTTCACCCAGTGGGGCAGGGGGAACACAGTCTCCTCCTTGGTGCCTGTGGATCAAGATGTAGAACTCTTGTCTCCTACACTACATTTGCCTGAACACTACCATGCTTCCCACCGTGATAATAATCGACTAAACCTCTAAAACTGTAAGCCAGCCTCAATTAAATTTTTTTCCCTAAAGGGGAAATTTCATTTAATTCTACAAATTTACAACCTGCCCCAAAACAAACAACATGAGAAAACAACAACAAAGTTGTCCTGATTCAGCAGATCTGGCTGTTGTCACCTAGTCGGGCCAAGTCCATCAAGCTGACCTCAGAACTTGAGGCTGAAGCCAGGACCTAGCTGAGGCTCCCTGGTTGGTAGTGGTGAGGTAGAAGCCTGTTTCCTTCAGGTCATGATCACCCAGCTGGCTGTAGCCCAGGCTGCCCTCTGGGTCCGTGCCTCGCTTCACCCTCTGCTGCTCACTCTTGGCAGGCCATGTGGGAAACATGGATGGGTTGATGGGGAGGGGAGTCTCTAGGAAATACTCATGCTTCAGGCCATCTTCTGTGTTGATCCTCCTCCCAGGGTAGTATGTCAGAAACTTGTTCATGAAATCAAATCCTTCATCTGATAACAAAGCCCCAAATAGCTTGTGGAGGTTGTTATAAGGATACTCGCTGAAGGTCATCTTCTTGACGGCTGGGAGGTCATTATAGCCAGGCCAGATTTTCTCACTGGGAGTACCCAGGTCCTTGAAAAATCACGTTAATCTGATCAGTCACCGAGTTACCAGGGAACGGAGGTTTCTGTGTCAGCAGTTCTCCAAATATGCAGCCCACTGACCACAGCACACTGTCCACAGCTGTGGAGTATTCCTTAGCACCAAGCAGCAGTTCTGGGGCACAATACCACTGGGTTACAACAACTGGAGTGTAGGCCTTTAGGGGTGAACTATACTCCTGAGCCAAACCAAAGTCACCCATCTTGAGAATGCCAGCATGGCTCAGCAGAAGGTTAGAGGTCTTAAGATCACAGTGTAGGATCAAATTGTCATGGAGGTGTTTCACCCCACACAGCAGGTGAATCGTCAGGGTCTTTCCCTCCCCTGACAGGAAGGGCTGCTTCATGATCTCCATTAGGCTCTTGAAGTCCTGTTCCACATAGTTCATCACAATGTAGATCTTGTCCATGTTGTTTCCCACAACAATTTCTCTGACAGTGATGATATTGGGGTGCTGGGCCTTGAGGATGATGTTGATTTCCCTCAATGACGTGATTGGGAAGCCTTCCTTCTCCTTTTCCACCTTTAACCACTTCAGAGCCACCATTTCTTCTGTTTTCTTGTCCTTTGCTCTGTAGACCACCCCATCCACAGGTGCCTTCTTCAATCCTGTTCAAACACTGAAACTCCTCTACGCTCCAGCATCCCTGCAGGGCTGGTAGGTACTTGGGCAGTTGTTGTTTTAGCTCAATAGATGACAGAGCTGGAGAGTCAGGCACACAGTTTCCTTCAGTAGGGACACTGCTCTGTGGAGTCCCCTCACCAACTTCTTCTTCCCCTTCTTCACTGTCCCCAGAATCTCGGTCAAATCGCAACTCTGGAACAACCAAGACATGGTTCTCATTTTCTCTATCTTCATCTTCACACATTTCTTCATCGCTGACTTCTGCAGACTGTTCTGAGGCTTCCTCAGAGTTGCTCCCAGTCTTCTCTTCCTCATCCTCTTCCTTTTCCAAACCTGAGCCTGATTCTGCTGATGAAGACTCAGCTGAGCTGGTTTTCCTCTCACTGTCACTGATGTCCTGGAGGTCTGACAGAAAGTCTCTTTCTTCCACCTTCTCTTTTCTTTTTTCTTTTTCTTTCTTTCTTTCTTTTTTTTTTTTTTTTTTTTTTTTTTTTTTTTTTTTTTTTTTTTTTTTTTTTTTTTTTTTTTTTTTTTACCGGCTTCTGGTTGTCTCCCAGCTCAAAGTGTTCTCTTGGTGTCCTCAGAGGGTTGCGGCTCCAGTGGCCAACCTTCCCCTTTCTTTCTCTTTTACTCTGGCATGTTTCCCTCCCTCTGCTGAATGGCTACGATGTTGACGTTTCTCTTTTCTTTTCTCATCTTTTTCTGTGATGAGCCTTTTCTTTCCGAGACATTTTGCTGGGGTGGTTTGATGGACAGAAAATCATCCTCCTCTCCTTTATCTTTCATAGAATCCTCTCTTCTACATGGTGAGTTCCTGATTGTGATTTTCATTCAGTGATCTCTCAGCTCCCCCTCCTCAAGGGAATCCCTTTTTTCGGAATCCTGGTCATCAGAATTTTTTAAGCGTTTTATCTCTGCTTTCTCCTCTTGCTCTTTCTTTCTTCATTTCTTTTCCTGGAGAATTTCATCTAACGTTTCCACTTTCCAAGAGCCCTTTTCATCACCCATTTGAATTAAAACACCAAGCTGCAGACCGAATTAAAACACAGTTGCTGTAGACTGGTCCTGGAGTCTAAAAAAAAAAAAAAACAGCGGCCAGGATTGTAGTCACTTCCTTCGCTAAAGCGTTCTGATGACGCATTACGACTACGGCGAACCGTGTTTTTTTCCTCAGCTGTCCCCTGCATACACCAGAAATGTCCTTATTCCTTGTGTTGGCTCCCCAATTAAATGTTTTAAATGCCTTTATCAGAGTTTTCTTGGTTAATAATGACAAGCACTGAAACCCAAACAAGGATAAAATCCAAACATACTTTTCTTGGAGCTTGATGACATTATCCTGCATTCAGATGGAAGAATGGACACTTATAAATGGCCTTTGTTAAACCAGTGGATAGTGATATTGAATCACGTGACTAGGTCAAATGGAGAAACTTCATCGATAGGTTTACATTTATTTAAAACTTCTAAGGAGTGAATTTTCATAATAGTGTTGTGACTGAATCATTCTACAAATGGAAAGAGTAAAATAGTAGTTACAGTTTGTACATGTTTAAAATTTCATGTATACTTAAAGAAAAAACACAAAGCACAGTTCTAGCTTAGGAGAAGTAATTACAGGACAATCTTTATGACACTAGGTGATGAAGGGTTTACTAAATAGGATACAAAATGCACAAATCATAAATGAAGGTATTGATCCATTTCTCTATGACAAAAGACCTAATTGTGAAGATAAATCTCAGATTTGGTGAAGGTAAAGGATTACTATGGAAAACCCATGAAATGTTTACATTCACAGAAAAACAGCACATCCCTCTGTCTATCTACCCATTTATTTCTCCACCTAGCTACTTACCTAATTGCCTGTGATTCTAAGAAGGAGAATAACCAACACACATGGAAATATATTCAGTACTTTTATCAGTTAGGGGTATCAAGAAGGTGTTATACTATCAATTATTTGGATAGGGAGATTTTAATATAAAATTACTAAAATATAGGACTGAACCATAAAAAAGATATAATAATAATAATTAATAATAATAATAATAATTAATAATAGGTTAAATACTGAAAGAACTTAAAGAGAATTTATAGAAGTAACAAACAAAGCAACCACTGTTCTTGGTGAAAAGAAAATGAAGGAGAGAATTGTGAATTTAAAATGCTCTGTCTCTTTCTGTCCTGTCCCTAACCCAGACAATCTAACCAGGAGACATGAGTGAGAACAGGTGCAGACAACCACTAGCTAAGCAACCTGCCGGAGGACATGTGGGGTTTGGGCTAGACATGCAAGTCACGCACAAGGTTGGGTAGCACTTGACATGCAAGTCTCTAAGGTATGTATGCTATTAAGCTTCATAAACATTGGTAACTGAATATTGTGCTGGATTAGATAAAAGAGCTGTGGGTTGGGAAGAGAAGTCTTTATCTGGTTGGGTTTTGCACCATTTTGTGTTGCACATATATTTAGAGCTGACCATTTGGGATTGGGTAACATATCAGGGAGCTGGTTCTTGGAGAAGACTGGGTCTCCCTCTCCCTGTCTCAACAACCATCATCATCATCATCACCATCATCATCATGGCTGCTTTTGTTGGTTAGTATTTTACAACCCTGACATAAGCTAGAGTCACTTGAGAGGAGAAAATGTTAATTGAAAGATCACTTACCCCAGATTGCCTATAGACAAGTTTATGGTGGAATTTTCTTGATGAATGAATGGTGTGGAAGGGTATGTCTGAGTTAGGGGTTCTATTACTGCGATGAAACACCATGACTAAAAAGCAAGTTGGGGAGTAAACGATTTATTTGGCTTGCCCTTTCACTTGATAATATTCATCATTAAAGGATGACAGGACAAAAACTCAAACACGGCACAACCTGGAGGCTGATGCTGATGTGAAGGCCATGGAGGGGTGCTGCTTACTAGCTTGCTCCTCATGACTTTCCCAGCCTGCTATTTTTATGGAAACCAGGACCACCATCCCAGGCATGGCCCTACCCATCATGGGCTGGGCCCTCACCTGTCAATCACTATTTAAGAAAGTGTCTTACAGGCCTGCCTACAACCTTATGTCACAGAGGATTTTTTTTTTTGTTGTTGTTGTTGTTTTTTTCGAGGCAGGGTTTCTCTGTATAGCCCTGGCCATCCTGGAACTCACTCTGTAGACCAGGCTGGCCTCGAACTCAGAAATCCGCCTACCTCTGCCTCCCAAGTGCTGGGATTAAAGGCATGCGCCACCACTGCCTGGCCCACAGAGGAATTTTTTAAATCAAGGTTTTCTCCTCTCAGATGACTTTAATTTATGTCTAGTTGACATAAAACCCATAAAACAGCACAAGGCCCATTCCCCTGGAGGCAATGGCAGCCCTGGACAGGTGGGGGTCTTAGTGATATAAGAAAGCAAGATGAGAAAATTCTGGAGAGCAAGCCAGCAGCAATTAGTGTTCTTCCATGACATCTTTTTCAGTTTCTACCTCTAGGTTCCTATCCTGAGTCACTGCCCTGACTTGCCCTCATGTTTGACTATATTGAGTTTCTGCCCTGACTTGCCCTCAGGATGGACCCCTTTCTTCTCCAAGTTGATTTTGGTCAGAATGTGTTATATAGTAATGGAAAACAAAGTAAGACACTCTTCTTTTAGGGATGGGGCATTGTGAGATTTCCCCTAACTGTGTTGGCATGTTAGCTAATGGTATCACTGTGCAGTTTAGGTGACCATGTTGTTGAGTTTTCATGTGTGCAGTTTCTCTGTCATGTATAGATGTGTACATCTCATAACACATGTACTGGTCCTTTGTCTCCTACAAGTTTCAATCCCTCTTTTGTGATGCTTCTTTAGTCTTAGCTGTAGGAGATGTACTGTAGATGTATCAACTAAGATTGGGAATCCCCATAGGAACTTGCTCTCTGCATTGTGACCAGTTATGTCTTCCTGTATTGATCTCTGTCTGCTTTAAAATAATCTTCCTTGATAAGGGTAAGAGTCATGTTTATCTGTGCGTAAATGTTTAGAACGGAGTTAGACATTACACTGTTTCAACAAAATGGCAGTAGTGGGTTCTCTTATAATGTCTATGACCTTATCAGCAATGAGTGGTTGTTTAGGTTTACAGTACCAGGCATGAGTTTCCTCCTATCTATAAGGTCTTAAGTTCAATTAGACAGCTGTTGGTTGACTCTAAGTTACAAATGCCACTGTTGTCTTCTCAGAGGTATCTTGCTAGGATCATTGTTATGGTACATTGGTTTTTCCAGCTGGGGAGGCCTACTGATTGCTTTTCTACTTGGAAACTTGCAATCACCCCTAGATGCTATGAGAGCTGATCATCAAGAAGAAGAATTTCAAGTCATTTCCAGTTTTATTCCTCCAAGACCTGTGTTCAATGGTGTCTTCACCAGTAGCGTATTTATTACCTTCAAGTTCTGGGAAGCAACAATAATGGCCAGTAGTATTATTTTGGGAATCATTTAAACTCCTCTGACAATCTCAGTAGGAAGGTTCCCATGCCTAGCAACAATCACTGTCATATTTGTCATTCTATGGCTCTTAGGGAGAGCATTATCACCTCCAGTGGCCTAGTTTCTTTCAGCATAAGATATATGTGTATTGGATACATATAGAATAATACTCTCTTCTCTTTTTCTCAAATATCCCTATTTTCAAATTCTTTTAGAGAGACAGAAATATTTGAAATTCAGAGTAAAATTTATGATGGAATTTTATCTAAGAAGTGATAGATATCTCTATTTAAGACCTTGAAATGCAGCTGTTTCTGTTATTGGTTGGGTGGTAAGAAAATCTGAGCAATATAGAATAATGCAAAAAAGAAACTTCCGGGAGATAGGCTCATTTCAAATAGATGGAATTCGGAGGATCCACTTTGCCTTTGTTGAAGGTCACAGGGCCTAATGTCCTTATGTGCAGTGTAATGCAGATGGGCATTAGAAATGAGTAGCCTTATTTAATTTTAATTTACTTTACACTTTATTGCAATATCTGCCATTGAAGTCATTCTAAAGGTGATTTTGAAAATATGACCAAACCAAAAATAGACATCATTATTATAAAGGCTAGCACATTTTCAAGGAGGTCAAAAGCTCTTTCGAAGAATTAATTAAAATTTGTGGCTCTCTGGAGAAGTAAATAAATATTATTTCTTTTATGGAATAGTAATCTTGGTCCACTAAAGTATTATGTTGGTGTGAACTTTAGCTAAGAGTCAAATGGTAGGGCATTATGTAGAATGTTTAGAAAACTCAAGATTCTCCATTATGTTCTCTAGTAAAGCTACCATATATCTAAATTTCTGAGTGTTAATAAGTGAACAAAATAATACAAATCTAATAAATAAGGAAAATGCAGGCAAATCAATAATCAAAACAAATGAAGTTTAGAGCTATGAGTTTAATCTTTAACTACCCATTTGTCTGCGTGTGTGTGTGTGTGTGTGTGTGTGTGTGTGTGTGTGTGTGTGTGTGTGTGTGTGAGCTCCTACAGGGATATGCGCACACATGCGCATATTCCTGTAGGAGCTCACAGAGGCCAGAAGCTAGAAGTGGGTATCAGGCTCCCTAGGGCTGGAGTTAAAGTCCTTTGTGATCTGATTGATATGCATGCAAGAAAATTAACTCAGGTCCTTTGCAAGAGCAGAGCTAACTGCTGTGCCTCCACCCTGACCTTTACCCTTTAAGATAAAGCATTTGCTTGACCTTTAGGGTTTTGCCTATTTTAACGACATTTCCTATTGTATTCTTGATTTTTCTATCTTTGATGATTATGCATTATGCCTAAATATCTATAGATATTCAAAGTTTACTGTTTGACACATAAAATGTATTTAACTGTGAAGAGAAACTTACTCTTGATATATGGAGTTTATTTCCAAGGGAGTGAGTAATATATCTACCTATGTAAATGAATTGCTCATTAAAAGCCTGCATATAGTTATGTTCACTGCAAAATGAAAAACATTTCAATGAGGAAATTTAACAATATATATAAACATTTGAAAAAAATGGTCTTTTAGAGCATTTTAAAGTGTAAATTATCATATTTCAGGGAAGGAGGGTAATTTTTTCATATTCTGTAATGTATGGTTCATAATCATTTGATTATATTGCAACTCCAGAAGATATATAATTAATCTATTAAAAATTGTAGCATTTTCAATAAACAAGGGGTATACATCAATGACATGTTTCAGTTGATGATGTATCTAATAAATGAGGATGTCCTAAATTTCATAAGCCAGATGAATTGATTATTAATATAATAAATATTAAATCTTTGGGCTTTGTTTATGGACTTCTTACAGGAATTCATTTTTATTAAAAAATATGTTACTATTGCTCCAACTAATTTATAAACTATCTATAAAATCCAAAGAGTAAGTCTGAAGAAAAATCTCGATTTTGGAGTGTAATTTAACAAACTTCTTTTTCTCAGAAATCAATTTAATGGGATATTGCTGGCTCACATTTATCTTCCCCAGAGACTATTATAGAGAAAGTAAACCTATGCATAGTGGGTACTTATGGCAATAAGTTTAATTAATATAAAATAGCATTAATTCAAAGGTTGGACTATGGAACTGGCAACTTCCATGTCGTTCCCTACTTTGCCAAAATCATTATCCTGTTAAGTACATGTGTCAGCTACTTCTGAATTGGAGGAATTTCCTGTCAAGCTTTCTTGTAGAAAGTTTCATTTCCTTCTTATTTTTTTTTAATGCCATTTTTTCGTTTATTCAAGATGATTACCTCTAAACCTTTTAGGAACTGTAAAATCCCATGGCTACCACCTTAACCGAATACTGGTCTTACATGTCATTGAATGTCATGAACCTTTATAATTTTTACCGTACTGAAGAACTTCTCACTTCTGACTTGAAATTTCCATTTTTTTTTCAATTGCACACAGTAAGTGCGATGGTCACTTTGGCGTAACAAATTAATATGTCTTTCAACTCACATCTTTTGCACATGGCAGGAGAATGTTAAATCCACGTTCTTAGTGTTTTACAAGCACCAGATTTGATATGCAGTCTCTGTTTCTATCCTCTCCTTCCTTGGCCGATTTATTGAATGTCCTCCACCCTTAACTTTTAGGAATTGGCAGACAAATCAATTCATGGTGAGTGAGAAACTGTTCTTTGGGTAATCTAGGTCCCTTTCCTATGCCACTTTCCACAGCACATGTGCTGGTTAGGTCTCTGATTATTCTTCACTAGACCACATCTTCTGTTTGCACTGCTCATCAGCTTTCAAATGCACGAACCTATCAACTGAATGTAGGCACATTGTGAATTTGCTGCCTGTTGATCCATATGGAGGATATGGATCAACCATACACTATGGCTGGTTAACCCAGACGTAACCGTCTTCACTCATAGTGTGAGCCAGAACTCACAAACTCAAATTCTAGTTTACTAAAGACATGAAAATTCAGTATTTTGGAATGTCACATATGAGGCTATTCACATAGGGATCTTGTAGTAGATAGGTAGCCTTCCTGTAGTATATACATAGTCTTTATATATATGCTTATGTTTATTTTCTGTTAGTGGGTGTGGTTCTCCATTACATATCATCTTTGACCAGGACTCAGGTTAAGAAAGTAGTTGAGATTTACAGTGTCAATGACTTAATTGCAAAGGATAAAAAAGAAGAGAAATTCAAGAAAACCAGATACTTTTCCCCCAGCACCTACCTAAGAAAATTTTATTTTCTTATTGTGTCTTTATCTGTTTTCATTAACAATAAATTGGTATCATTCATATCTCTTGATTATATGAACTAGTTCAAGAATCACTTGAGTCTGACATTGTTTAAGTTTCATCTCCAATGTAAATTCTTCTTACTCAAAAGTTTGGTCTGATATGCAGCACCTTCAAAAGTATGTTGGAACTTGAGAGAAATACATTTAAGGCTTCAACAGAGATCTGTCAAACACAAATCTTCATTTTAACAGGATCTTGAAATAATTTTGAAGTGCATTAAAGTTTGAACACTAACAATATACAACACATTTTTTCAAAATCACTCAATTAAAACTCTTGAAGTTTGTGGGTCAGAAAAATATCCACCCACAGGAAGCTATATCCATCACATGGAAATGGGTAAAGATAAATAATACTCTCAGGAAAAAAACAAGGAGTAGGCCCTACTCTGCAATTTATAATGCCAAAGCTTCTGTTCATGTCATAAAGGTAATTGTTTCTATTGTTAAATATACTTACTGATCTAGTTTTTCTGAGTGATTCCACTTCAGTGAGAAAACATCTATGCTCTGTTGCATATAACTCCTGTTCAGTCAGATAAACATACAACCCATACACTTCATAACTCGAAGGTTGAGGTAATCATACCACCTGTGTTCTACTTGCCACCCCAAGACCCAGTGTTTTCCTAGTTAGACATTCTCTTCAGCATCTCTCTTGGGGTTGTCTATTCCAGGATATCTTAAACATTACCCACTCATTGTCTGTTTTACCCAAGAGACCTTGACATGACTCCAGGTACACAAAACAGGTTATAAATCAAATTTATACCAATAATAAACCATATATAAGTTTAAGTTAATAGTTTAATACAGGTATGATTTACCATTTATTAAAGACAAAAATTACACACGAATGTGATCTGTATGCTTATTTACTTTTACAAGAAGATTTAAGTCTTGGAAGTCTACTTTACTCTACAGAGTATACAGAAAACATCATCAATGTTTTATTTTCTAGCCCAATGTTTTATTTCTGGTTATATTTTTGCCAAGATCCCATGGACTTGTGAAGGTGCTGGGCATAAGACCAAACTGTGAGAAAAAAAGGGATTTATTAGAGGTAAGCATTATCAAGTGTCTGACTCCAGACTTTCTCAAACTAGTCCATAAAATCAAAAGGGAAGATTGTTACCAATTTACTTTTAATGAAGCCCAGTAAAAATACAATAAGAAAATAAATGTAGCAGCTAGGAAAAAAACATTGACCACCATTTCAGTATTTTTATTTTATAATCATTACTTCCCAGAATGCCAAATAAACACACACTAAAAACATGGCAAACAATGTGTTTCAAGACATTTCAGATATTGCAGGGCAGGCTGTATTAACTCCAAGCCAAAAGTCATTCAAAATTTTAAAAAATAAAACTCAAAATAGCAACTCAAATGGCAATTCCTAAACACAATACTGTCCCAAAGCATGGAATTTGATGCTTACCCATTGAAGGACAGAAGAAAAATATTAACAGTTTGTATCCTTAATTAAAATACTATAATACTATAAAACAGAAAGCTTTGTATGCACACACAATAATTGTCTGAAATCTGATTGAGGGATTTCAGACTGATTTTTGGCTTGACATATTGCAACATGTACATGTGTGTTCAAAACCAAGGGACACTGACGTCGAAATGCATTACAGGCAACACTGACATTCGGATGTAACACAGGCAACAGTGACGTCAGGACACATCACAACAACGCTGACGTCAAGATGCATCCATCACAAGTAACACTGACGTCAGGGTGCATCACAGGCAACTTTGAAGAATGAAACACAAGCAAATGCCATTATATTTCTCTCTGCTTCATTACTTATATGGTTTTAAATACATTTTTAGTATTTAATACATTTTAGTATTTTAGCACACCTGACATCATTTTGTTATTGCCATACCAATATGCAATAACTCCATCTGGGGTCACAACTCACAGTTTAAGAAGTTGGGGTCCAGTCTGCTCTCTTTTTATCCCTGCTCAAGTGAAGCTACTCAGGTTAGTGAAAGTAGAATTCAATGATTTTTGCTGTTCTAGTGACAGGGAATAATAGGGTTCCTTAATCATTCTTGATGAGGATACTCCACACTATGTCTGTAATCTAGATCTGTACGTGCTTTACAGTGGCCGTATCTCACTGTAGGCTTCTAGCATGTTTGAGTCACCATTCCAAGGCTTCATTTTCTTCTTGTTTAGGGTTTTTGTTGTTGTTGTTGTTTTGTTTAGTTTTTGCCGTCCTCCAATCTAATTTATGCACCTCACTTCTGGCTGGCCTACAAAATTATCTATGATTAAGCCTTTTTTCCCCCTCTAATTGTTACTTGGATTTCTTTTTTTCTTTTTTTTTTCAGTTAAAACTTTTTCTTTTTTTCCAAAGCCTTTTTAAAAAAGATTATTATCTTTCATTTATATGAGTACACTGCAGCTGTCTTCAGACACACACTAGAAGAGTGCATTGAATCCCATTACAGATGGTTGTGAACAACCATGTGGTTGCTGGGAATTGAACTCAGGACCTCTGGAAGAGCAGTCAGTGCTCTTAACCGCTGAGCCATCTCTCCAGCCACAAATTTTTCCTCGATAATTTCATATTTATTATCTTATATTCATTATTATATAAATTCCATTTTATCCTTTTTGATTATATTTTCTATGTTCACTAGTCTTTTTATCATTCAAAACCCCCTTTTCCTCCCAAGAAGTCTTTTCCACATTCACAACTTTTTGCTTTGTCTTACAACCCACTGTGTTTACTTAAGGCCAGCCATGTGACCATAGTTTTGGAACTATCCATTATGTCCTGTAGTGGATACTACTGGGTACAAGAACTAAAGGTAATGATTCTTCTGCTCCTAGAATCCATCAGTAACTAACATTTCAGCAGGGAAGTGTAGAACTCCTCAGTCATTTTCTTCATCAGTGACTGGTTACAAACAGGGCCAATCTTGTCCATGCCCACTTCAGACAACCATAGACATGTATGTGCGATTGTAATGGCTGGCTGCGTCATGCCTGGAAATGGACATTTTGCTAATTTTCTTCCTGTCCTTTGGCTTGTATTCTCCCTGTCCTCTTATCTGAAATGTTCCCTGACTATTAGAGGGATTTTGTATAAATGTCTTATTTGGAGGTGAACACACAGTATCACTTACTCTCAGTACTTTGAGTGGCTGTGAGTCTCTAGATTCACCACTGATCACTGTTAGGAGTTTTTCTGACTAAAGGCTTAGAGTGAGTACCTGCATTTCTCTGTTTATAAGCATAGATGTTTTCGAGTCAGTTTGGCATTATGTCACCTAAACAACAGCAGTAAAAAAAAGCCCCTGGGGTCTATGATCTCCCCAGCTGTATGTTGTTTGCTAGGTTTACTGGGAATACATTCCATCTAATGGGCTTCAAGTCTAATGAAAAAGCAGTTTGCTACCCTTAGAACCATGACACAACTATAACACAAATAAGCATATCTTGCTTGACAGGTTAGTATTTCAGTCTACAGTGTTCATAGCTGAGTCATGTTGCAGTAAATCTCCAACCAAAATAACCCTGGGCAAAGAAAATATAACTCAATTAATATGAATACAAGCTGCATGCCTAGATTGGGCAGATCTACCACTACAATACTATATTTCCCATCTATAAGATCCCTTATAATTTGTGGTTTCTCCAGGCCACATGCTTCTGCTCCATTTTCCTTCTACCTCCCCCTCTTCCATCTACCTCTATCGCTTTCTCTTTCTTCTCCCCCAAACTTTTCAGCTCCATCTTCCCTTCTACTCTAGCCTTTATTTTACAAGTTAAGGTGGGGAGCAGGTTCATAAGAAGTCACCAGTATATGTGATTCACTCTTTATCCACAGCTCTTCCCATGAAAGTGGGGTTAGCATCAAAATAAGAGACCAGGGTTATCCACAATAGTTCATAAATTCCTCCCCCCATCCCCCACCCCACCCCCACTCCCAATCCCATACCTTGATTGATCCTGTCTGGCATCATAAAAGTCAACTAAGAGGGTGGAAGCTTCTAGCTCAGTTCCAGCTTTACTAGGGCTTGTTAATAGAGCATTATTAAATTCCCATCCTGAGTCCAAGCAATTTATTATTTGAACAGATATTGAGAATTTATACTAACTTTTATAATTAATACAACTAGGTTAAACTTCACATTCTTTTAGAAATTGGGGATTTAAAAAAAATTCTTGATGCCATTATGCTATAAATTTAATATCTATTCCAACTTCAATTTATGTATACTTTATATAATGAAATTCATCCTTTGCCAAAAATCCATCAGTCTAATACCATAATTTAAATAAGAACATACTTATATTCTTTTTAGTACATTCTAATATTACTTTTTATTTGGATCAATGATAGATGGATTGATAGATAGATGGAAAGATATTACTATAGTCATATTGATAGGATATAGAATTACCCAGGAGACAAGTCTCTGGGAATTTCTATAAGAGATTACCTAGATTAGGATAGCTGGAAGATGCATTCTAACTGTGGGTCATAGCAGTCCATAGGTAGGAGTCCTGGACTGAATAAAAGGAAGCAAGGGAGCTGAGTGTGAGCACTCAACACTTTCTCCTTCCTGCCTGGACACAGTGTGACTGGCCATCTCCTGTCTCTGCGACCATATCATCCTGGCCATGGTAACTATACCACCTGGAACTGTAAGTCAAAGTAAACCTTTCCTTTCTTGAGCATCTTCTTGTTGAAACAACGAGACAAGTTGTTATACAGTATATGAGTGAGTTATGATAAGAAACATATGGCTTATATGATCATGGTAACTCTGTTGGAAAGGTTAACCCACGTATGAAGGATGACTCTGTAAATAATTCCTTTTTGCTCAGAAAAGGACAATTTTTCTTCCACTAAAATATTCAAATTATTAGTAAAGGTACATTAAGGAGGTCAGTCTGCCCCACTTATATATACGAATTGAAATGGTAATCTCATAGTGAAAATAACTCCCTCATAGAAACATCTAGAATGATATTGGACTAAATAAACCAGCAAGCTGACATAAAATAATCACTTCAATTACTTCTCTGACCCTCATTTGGAAGGAGCTATGGACCTCAGGGTCTTAGTTACTTACTATGCAGAGCTCTGAGTCTTGAGGATGACTTTTTTATTTTTTGACCTCACTTGAGGTTCATTTTTACTTATTCAGATACAATGTATGATGTTGTTACCCGCATGAACCAAAAATCTGATGCATATCTCTGAAAGGAGATGAGGTAGATGAATTAAGATGTGTGTTTTATGAGTCTTGAAAAAGAATTTGACATTTTGACAATTTGAACTCTCATATCCCTTCCAGAGAATGGGGGTGTGTGTGTCTTTTCAATGGCTTTTTAAAACAGGTGGTCAGGTCATTAAGAAGTTATTAATGACAACATTGTCATTAAGACCTGAGATACATGGCATAATGTGAGATCCTTTGTCAATCTTGTTTTTGAGAGTTTGAAGTGTCTGTGTGAAAAGTTCACCAAAGTAGGAAGATCTATAAGAATACATTTCAAAAGAATAGCTGCAAAGGTCAGAAAGCAGGGATGGGAGAATTCAATGGACTGCCAGGGAATTCTTCCTTATAGATTTGTCACTGGGAGTATCCTGACAGTAAGATGCAGATTTTGTAGAAATCATTATTCAACAGTGTCTTACACTCTTGAAACTAGACCCACATACAAACAAAAATGCAAATAATCTGGAATAAAAGACCCCCCCCCCCCTTTTTGGCTTGGCAAAGGCTGATCTTTGCCGGCATGCCACAGGAAGGTGGACATGCTTTGCCTGATTATAAAATTATAAAGAAATCTTTGTGATATTATATAGGAGGAAGAAGCGTGAGCTGGCTTTGTAGTAACACTAGAGTGAGTGAGATCAGTTGCCTTTGGTAGGGCATGTCTTGCTCTGTGTTGTGAACCACAGGGAAACCTGACACGGTTGATTAAATAAATAATCTGTCTATAGTCCCCAATGTAATAATATCTAAACACCTCCCCCCATAAGTTGCCATTGGCTCTATCTGTCTTAGTCAGTGTTCCATTGCTGTGAAGAGACAGCATGACCACAACAGTTCTTATAAAGGGAAGAATGTAGTTGGGGCTGGCTTATAGTTTCAGAGGTCTAGTCTATTATCATCTTCATGGTAGAAAGCATGGCAGCATGCAGGCAGACATAGAGTTGGAGAAGTAGCTGAGAGTTTTCTTTCCAGATCTGAAGACAGCAAGAAGAGAGAGACACTGAAACTGGTTCCGGCTTTGGAAACTCCGAAGCCCACCTCCACTAACACACTTTCTCTAGCAAGGCCACGCCTCCCTAATCCCATTCAAGTAGTGCCACTCCCTGGTGACCAAGCATTCAAACCTCTGAGCTTATTGGGATGTTCTCATTCAAACCATCAAACTGTCTTAAAATAGATTTTACTTTCCAGGGTAGTTTTCGAGTTAGTTCTTAGAGCGGTTTTAGGTGGCAAAAATGAACAGGAAGTACAGAAGGCTCCTTTGATTCTGCGCCCATGCAGTTTCCCTGCTCTCAGCCATTTCCAAAATGTAAAATTGTCACTCTCTAAGGATATTATAAAAATAGTGCTTGCAAGGCAGTGGGGGCCCTCAGAAACTATCATCATCCACGTCTTTTCCCTGCTAGGTAAATTTTCTGTTGATTCTAAAACTGCTCAGATACGTCTTCTTAGACCTTTGAGAGGCATTGGAGTTCCTGGGAGAAGGAAACACCTTGGCTTCACTGAGATTGACTTCTCTGATTATCAGTGTGGTGACAACTAGGTGTAAAGATATTAATTATGTAGCAGTGGGGTCACTTTGTTTTTCCCCAATAATGGCTCAAGATGTCCTAATTATCCTCCTGCAAGAGTCAGCAGCTCCACCCTTCCTCCCACAGCAAAGCTAATTTCTCTTCTATTATGCCTTAATTTTGACTTAGTGATTGTCCGTTTTCTTCTGACCATCGCTTTATTTGCATTGCCCTTGTCTTCCATGATTCATCAGTACCATGTTTTCGGGCCTTTCTTCCTCTAATCAGGAGGGCCTGGGTTTGTTTATTTATTTATTTGTTCTAGGATGCCTGTGACTGTTGACAACACGATCATTGCAGCCTTCATCAGCAGGCGTGGCATTCATCCACAGGGCCTAGGTCAACATTCTCATCACTTGGCTGGTGCCACCTGTTGCAGGAAGTATTAAAAAATGAACCCACAGACTTCCAGCACTCCTGCCAGCCACTCTCTGTCCCCGCGCCGTGCTGTTGGGCTATTCTTTGACCACCAACTCTCTGGAGGGGGCCAGAGCTCCAGTGTTCCCTTCACTGCCATGCCAGCCCAACGCAATGACTGTCCACCCTGTAGTCAGCTGCCGCAACACTCACAGATAGAAACAGAAGTCTAGAAGTTTATAAATAACAAGTCAGACTTATGTGTCAATAAATTCTCAATTCACAAGTGCCCTAGTCCCACGGGGGCATTGTACTGGGATCAGAAGACCTGGAAGAGAGAACTGGAGGACAGGGGGCGCAAAGAACGAGTGGCTTGTCGATAGTCTGATCAAACTGCCGAGTATAATTTTTTCACACAGGGGTTATATATACATAAAGGCAGGATGTGGGGAAAAGGATGGCACAGGAGTGTAGGTGTTCTCAGGGGGAGTACAGACATCTTCCAGAACACGTTATCAGCTGGGTGAAGAAGCAGGGAACAGGTCACTATGACTGTCTATAATTCACTTGTTTCTTATCTAAGCTGGTACTTTCCACCAAGGCTACCTATCCACAAGACCTGTGACTACTTGTTCTTATCCAGGCTGGTAAATTTCCACTAAGGCTACTTGTCTACAAGGTCTACAGCTATCTGTTCTAGGGTCAGTGTTTTTCCACAGAGACCAAAACTTTGTGTTAGCAGGCTGACTCGGGCCTATGGCTGATTTTAGGTCTTCATTGTATAAGCAAGGCTGCTCCTGACACACAAGATACCCAGACAATAATTCCTGGTCCAAATGATAATGATACAAGTTGCCCAATTAGATTAGACAAGTTATCCCAATCATTCTATCTCTGTATTAAAAACATATCTCGCTGTGGCTATTTAAAGCCACGCTGGTTCTGTATCATCCTGCTCTTCTGCCTCCCTCTTGGCTCCTCCTCCTCTCTCTCTCTGTCTCTCTCTCTTTCTGCAACTCTTCACTCTGCCTCCCTTTTCCCTGTCCAATCACAGGCCTCCAAGTGCACTAATATTTAAACAGATTGGACAGAGAAATTCCTGCTGCATCATTTGTTTGCGGATTGTACAAGTATTGATGATGATGTGTTTACTGTTAATAATCACTGTCATGGTTCACACATACTTGCCATGATACTTCTTACCAGGTGTTTATTCTGGGCAGGCAATGTATAAAGTACCCAGGATATGCCATCTCATCTAACTTCTTCGATCAACTCTGATTTCCAGATATCATGTCTATTTTTATGAAGCAGCTGATAACAGAAATTTAGCAAAATCCAATTAGCTGAGCAACATTGCATAACAATTTCCAATAGGAACAAATGCAAAATCTCACTTTATATCCTACTTTTTGTGATGACTAGACAGTGTCTTTGGTCACTTGTCATTTATTATTAAAATGGAACTACATTGGCATATGCCATGAAGGAACATCAGTTTTTTTTAGTTGACATTCACTTCTTTCGATGAACTCCTGGTGGCCATTCCCAGGACAGATTTCAGAACTCTATGTTGGCTTCTTTATAATAGTGGATTCTGTGTTAAATAATTCTTCTGTTGAACAGCCAGAAAACCATTTTCTTTCTATGGGAGAGCCCATTCTACATTCAGACAGAAGTTTCAGAGAGCTCATGTTGCTTTAAAATGGTTAAAATAGAGTAGACTTTAAAGTACTGTCCTCTCCTCTACTCCTGGTTTAGGCTTCACAGCTGCCTGTGGGGTTTCACTTGTCTCTGTTGTATACTGGTTAGTGCGGAGACTCTCAGGTTGGGTTCATCTATCTTCTCACTTGCTTATTACCTTTGAAACTTGGGCAGTCTCTTCAAGGCCTGTCAGTCTTAGTTTGTTATTGTGGAAAATGAGAACCACAGTGGAACTTACCTCACGATAAGCAAATGCTTAAATTCCATTAAGTTCAACATATAGGTAAGCAAGCCTTTATGTCCCAGAGCTCAGACAAGCTAGCTAGCAATATGAGCAGATCTGCCTGACCCCGCTTTACACATCTATGTAAATGATTTAGTAAGTATTCATATAACCCAAGAGAAGAGGAAAAGATGATTTGAGCAAGATAAATTACATAAGACATATGTAAAATTGAGTACTGCTATTCTTGTTCTTACCACAAAGCCTTCCCTGCTATATCCACCTATCAGAAATGGCTTCTGTAGACATGTAGTATATACTTTATTTACACTAATAGAAATTTCAGCTGTTACTTGCACTTTTTTTTTTATAAGTCTCTCAATGAGGGTTCAAGTCAAAACTGCCATCTTCAAAACCTTCCCCACTTGCATCTCCATTTAAACCTTATTTCATATGTATGATTGTGGGGCTTATTTGCTGCATAAATGGCTGCTTAGGGAGATTTATTCTCATTCATTCATTCATTCATTCAACACCCACATTGAGAGCTAGCTGTAGACCACTACTGCCTTAAGGTATGGAGCCATCAGAGCAAACAAGGCATGTGGGCTCATGCACTTGACTCTGTCAGTTTGGGGTTGAGAAATGTGATGGTGAGATAGGACAAGGACATGATAGGAATGGAAAAACGTTGGCACTGAGTTGGTAAGTTCGATCATTGGGAGGTCAAGATGTTAATTATTTTAGAAGGAGGCCTCGGGTGTTCTTCCTTCAGTCATGTTCCCTTGAGAAGCGTGGGTTTTTGCTTTTCTGTCTCATTACTGCAATCTGACCTTGTCCTGCCCATTGCCTTTGTCCACCTATCATGCCTGTGGCATCCATTGGAACTGTATCTTGGATGTTTGCTTAAATTTTGCCTCTCCTTTAATATTTATCTCATGTTTTTATGGAAAAAAATGTGAAAAACAAGTTTAGTCATTCTTAAGTCAAATTGATCAGCGGCAATTTATTAAAGATAAGGAAGGCTGTGCTAAGGAAATCTACTGTTTGTATTTATATGATAATTGTGTATAGTTCATAAAGGCTAATTATCCCCCAAAGTGTCAAAAAAATATACACCACTACCTATAGATCATTTATATTCTCTGAGCATTGTTTGGCAGGAATGAGTGTGAAGAAGAGAGATTGCTAAGTAAGGAGAACTCCATTCAAAAGCAGATATATAAGCTGCTGGCGAGTCAGGGATTAAAGAAGGCTTTACTGCTGGTTGCAGTCATAAGAAGGCAGGATCAGTAAAAAAAAAATCCTGCAGAGAGATGCTCTGTTCTTCTCTCACAGCACTTTGGGGTAGACAGGCTCCAAGACTATGGTTTTAACATATTCTGATGTATTATATTATCCTTTGATTTTTATTCTATTCCTTATAGCATCTATCAGCTCCCGTGTCTCTAGTTAGTTTTCTTGTATTTCTTTTTATCTTTGGATGCTGGGATCATATATTCAAAGACACATTTTACATGTATGAAAGTTTATTGCACTGAACACTATTTGTACTGGGAACTCTGGGATGGTTTATGACAGAAACAATGAGACTGGATTAGTTCAGCTCTAGTCATCCCTGAACTTCCTTCTGACTTGTCAAACAAGGCCTTTCTTCCAGGGACTCAGCTTGGAGAGATGTTTGGGTTCCAGAGAGAAGGGGTGTCTGGGAGTGGCTAAACAAAGGACTCAAAGTCAAATCTTGGGTCCCACCTGATGGTCTATGTTCTGCTCCAGTCTGCTTTCCAGGGTACTCTTTCTCTGTGTTCTCCTCTCTCCAGCTTTTTCTTGTTATTCTAAAAACCCTCTGGCTTGCTCATCTCTTGCAAGCCAAAAGCCCAGTCTTTTATTTCTACATATCAATTCAGTTTTTACCCCAGTTTCTTTTAAATTTTATTTTTCCATGAAATAGCATTCTGTGACCCAAGCCCCTTGATTCTTAGAAAGAGACAGCAAGCATAAGCACAGATAATAAGATAGCTGGGTGGAACTCTGCCCTAAAACTACCATTCTGGCAATGCCTGGACCTGAACTATCTCTGTCCCAGGGTGACTTTGAACTCAGGAATCTACCTGCTTTTGTACATGTAAACAAACACACAAAAAAATAACTTAGCTGGGGGAATCTTCCATTTCCATCACCACCCCCTAAATCTCTTTATTTCCTTCCTTAGTATCTTTCTGACAATCTGGCACATAGTGCAGTTGCCTCTGTTCCTTTAGATCTGTGAAGCTTCTTATATAATTTATATTGCATCCTTATATTTTGCATAGTTGAGAAATTATGTTTTTAATATAATTTTAAAAGATTTATTATTTATTTTATGTGAATACACTGTAGCTGTCTTCAGACACACCAGAAGAGGGCGACAGATCACATTACAGATGGTTGTGAGCCACCATGTGGTTGTTGGGAATTGAACTCAGGACCTTTGGAAGAGCAGTTAGTGCTCTTAACCACTGAGCCATCTCTCCTGCCTGAGAAATTATGGTTTTGAACTCATGTTTTCAGCATTCTTTTTCACAGCCTTATGGGCTGTCCTGAAGGCCACAGTGTTCTACCATTTTACAGAGACATAGACATGCCCTCATTTCCCAGACTTGTGCTGTCTCTGATTATCATGAAGCCATTAATCTTGGCAGAGAGAGCATTCTTCAAAGGAGGAATGTGAAAAACCTTTCACCTGCATCAACCATTGACAGTCATGGAGGCCCATACCCTGCTGTCTCTGTTCCAGGGGCAGGAAGCCATGTTATACTGTCCCTTACATAGCCAAACCAGACTTGGTATTTTTCTTTTTTCCTGATTCTTCCCTACTCCTTATAAGCTTAGATAACACCTATAAAAAACAAAACCCCAAAAATTTAACAAAGTTGCTTTGTACCATAATCACACACATAGTCTTTGTTTGTTTGTTTTTAATATCTTTTTGAGATGGAAACCTCTGTCCAGTCTGGGTTAGTCTGGAACCCAGCCTGGAAGTCATTCAGTTACCCAAAGTGGCCTTGAACTCTTAGCAATCCTGCTGCCTCAGACTCTTGAGTGATTCAGTTAATACTTCTTAGTTGAAAATAGTAGCATGCCTAAACATTATCTTCACACAGCTAAACGTATCTGCATCATATATTTTAAAATTGTGTATTACATAGTTTCAGAAGTTTTTTTTTAATGGAGTTTACAGAAATCATAGAGAAAATCATAAAACCAAGCATAGTACTTTTAAAACAAAGACAAGTTGAGTAATATGTGTTAACTATCTAACAGAGAATTCTAGCATGTTGCTAGCAACAGATATTTAAAAAAATACTCTAAAGAATATCCACTAGTCCTCTTAAGATATTGAAAATTTCTAGAATGAACTTAGGTTCTTGGGATAAGAAGTCCTGATAAATACTGAAATTATTCTCTGTTCTATAGATGACTTTGCCAAGGGAGGGCTGGGGATATTCTGTTTATAAAATCCTATTTGTTGTCATTTGTTTGTTTTCTTGAGACAGGGTATGTCTGTGTAGCTCTGACTGTCCTGCAACTTGTTCTGTAGACCAGGCTGTTCTTGAACTCACAGAGATCTGCCCGAGTGCTGGAATTAAAATTATATGCCACCACTGCCTGGCCCTAGTTCATTTTAAGAATAGGACCATGAACAATCACATTTAGCCAGTAAAAAACTTTATTTGGAGCCACAGCTTACTCATCTGGCTGATAATGATAACATTCTACCAATGCTTGAATTTTAATTTAATTGTATGGTTAAGATTTACATATTATTATGTTATATTATGGAAATGGCAATTGAACTTTATTTTTAATATTAAAATACAGAAGTTTTTAAAGCAAAAACCTAAAGGACATTCCAAGTTATTTACAAGGCACTGCTGTGCCTGGAGTGTGACCTCTTCTGGTATTCACGACGTCCAGTTTAACATACACAGGACCTCAAGACTCTGTGAAGTCTTGCAACTGTCAGAACAGAAAGCATAGGCTAGGGGTCAGAGGACATACTCCAAAGTCAATCTATGCATTTAGAGTCTATTCCTAGCCTAGAGTGTTATCTCACAAACTTGTCAGAAATTCAACTTTCCATGTTTTATTTTCTTTAATTCTAAAACAAGGAAATAATATCAATGTCAAAGATTATAACAATTAAATGAGATGTTTCATGGATTCTTAGTCATTTTTAATTGTGTCAACAGATTCTGTTGACACAATTAAAACTAACATCTAGGTTAATAAAGATAATCAAATATATTGAATACAACTATTAAGATAGTTAATTTCATATGACATAGTAATATATGTGATTAGCTTATTAAATACAAAGGATATGATAATGATATGAATAATTTCAAGGTACTATGAGCATAAATAAGTTTTACAAAATAGCTATTATAAGTATAAAAGGTGACAAAAAGAATTTGTGTTTTTTTATTGAAGTACTATATGTTTTTATTGAATAAAATAATGAGTTGGTGCTACAATTCAAGAATACTTTACATTTTTCAATTTTATTTTATTGTTTTATATATGCAAAGTGCTTTCTTGCATTTATGTCTATGCACTGTGTGTTCGCCTGCTTCCCAGGAAGGCTGGAAGAAGAGACAGTTGTGACCTACCCTGTGGGTGCTGGAAATCAAACCTGAGTCCTATGGAAGAGCATCTTGACCTCTGAGTCATCTCTCCAGCCCAGGGCAACTTTTGTTGCTCTGACCAAATATTTGAGTACTCAGTGAAGGAGTTTATGTGGCAGTAAGGGAAATAGCCCAGCCCTATGGTGAGTACATGGTTAATGGTTTACGAAGTCACATTACTTCTGTAGTCAGGAAATGGCAAGTGGACTAGAAGTCTGTCTGGTGTATTAAATCTCAGTGACCCACTTTGTTCAGCAAAGCTCTAGTTCTAACACTTCTACAATATTTCCATACAACTCCACTAGGTAGAGACCAGGTATTCAAATGCATGTATTTGTTGGGGCTTTTCACACATACAAGGCCCTAGATTTGATCTCAGGTACTAGAAAGGGGTAAAAGTTAATATCAGTAAAAGATATGTTGAATTAAAATTTAAATAAATGTTTAACTTTTACTGTGTTCTGAATTAAGAATCATCATTTTAGAAAGTAAAAGTGTATGTTTGTGATTATTAATTTAGTGAGAACATTTTAATTTTCTCATAAGATGGCCAATGAAGTTGCACAGTGTGTGAAGGTGCTTGCCCCCAAGCCTGACAACCTGAGTTCTATCCCTGGAAGCCATATGTGGAAGGAGAGAACTGACTCTTGAAAATTGTCCTTTGACTTCCACATGTACACTCTTTGGTGTCTCATCCCCTTCCTACACAAAAGAAATAAAAATATTTTAAAAGGTGTTTAACATATTAAGAAGCCAAATTTCCAATAATAATTATAATAATGGGTGACCATGTGCTAGTGATCACTGGTGGCATCTCATTAATAATTTATATAACAATATATTGTTTTAACATTTGGCAGTCCTAAATGGTAGAGACTCACTTTGACACAGGTCCTTAGTGTAGTAGTCTTAGGAAATATTTATGAAGGGCAGTGTCTGCTTGTGCCTGCAGTTTTGGTTATTGTCCTTAGGTGGTCATAAAGCCCCAGAAGTGAGCTTCATTATTGTTGTTTTTAAGCCCAAAGAACATGGTCTGGTTAAAACCAAATATAACTTTGCATCTGTTTTACATCTCTGTGCCCATCTTCATCCTACTATGCTTTTGTTCTCTCTGCAGTTTGTCACAATGGTTTGTCAATTTCTTCAGATGTTTCTTTAGAATTAGCTCAAAAAGAATCCTGTGACTCAACAGTGAGTTTGAAAACTCCCGAAACTTCTCACCCAATTAAAATGCAAAGGTCCATTTATGGTCAGTGCTCCCACATGTGAGCCTTGATATTCTCTAAACTCCCAACTGTATGCTGCAGTATGTATCTTGATAGATTTCATAAGCTGACTTCACTACCATCTAAATAAAAGTTGAAGGGACTGTCCTGAATCCCTCTTCTATTCTTTTGTGATACTACCTGCTCTCAGTAAGAGTAACATGCCCTAGACTCATAGGTGATACATATAAGCTATATCTTCACTGTGTCTGAGACATGACGTAGTCAGGAAAGTGCTGCATAAGTCTGAGGACTTGGGTTTAGATCCTCAGCAACCATGGACTAGCTAATATGTTGATGAATATATGATCTAACTCCTGAAAAGATGGTCCATAGAGCCCAGTGGCCAAGCAGCCTAGCCAAGTTGGTGAGCTCCAGGTTCAGTGAGATGACCTGCCTCCACCCCAAATATGATAAGAGATTGAGGAAAATACCTGATGTCAATTTATGGCCTCCTCATGCATGTGTGTGCATACAAAGGACATGCACACCTGCAAGCATCACTTGCACACAATCTTTTCTATGCCCTTGCAATCATGCATGCATACTGTTCACATGCACAAAGAGAAGGGAGAAGAAGAGACAGGATAGAGAGAGAGACTGAGTAAGAGAGACAATGAAACAGAGAGAAGCAGATAGATAAGATAGATAAATGGATAGATAAATAGATAGATAGATAGATAGATAGATAGATAGATAGATAGATGGATGGATGATAGATGGGTAAGTGGTAAGTAGGGGGTGGGTGGGTATGTGGGTGGGTGAGTGATTGATAGATTTATACTAATAAATGTAGTTGAAGCTATTAGGGTGTTTTTTTCATCAAAATATCTTAATGATTTATTAATATGTACAAATTTTACAACTTATGTGTAAACTAAAACAAAATGAATATTTAGGTACAAATATAAAATTTCAAAGGTTTTCAAATAACTGCTATATAGCTAATATTCATTGAAACAGTTTAGAATATTTAAAGCAAAATGATAAGAAATTAATTTTAATTATATTTAATATTTTACTTGTCAATATAATTGCAGGACTGTGGTACTGAAGTTGTATTAAAGACAAATCAGATAAGGTCATAAATTAAGATTTATCTATATCTACGTGTTTGTGTTTCTACTTATTCTGAATATCAGAGGTGAGATTTACTGTTTGTAATAGCAAAGACTAAGAGACCTTCCTAAAATTAAATTATATCAGTTCTATATGCAGTGATTAATTTGTAATACTGGCTTTATAGTTGGAGAAGGTACCATGAGGTGCTGAGAAGTAGGTATATTCTTTTGTTTTAGGATGAAATGTTCTATAGATATCTGCTGAATCCATTTGGTTCATAACTTCTATTAGTTTCATTGTGTCTCTGTTTAGTTTCTGTCCATTGCTGTCCATTGCTGAGTGTGGGGTGTTGAAGTCTCCCACTATTACTGTATGAGTTGCAATGTGTGCAATGTGTGTTTTGAGATTTAGCTCAGTTTCTTTTATGAACATGAGTGCCCTTGCATTTGGAGCATAGATGTTCAGAATTGAGAATTCATCTTGGTAGATTTTTCCTTTGATGAGTATGAAGTGTCCTTCCTTATCTTTTTTGATAACTTTTGGTTGAAAGTCAATTTTATTCAAAATTAGAATGGCTACTCCAACTTGTTTCTTGGGACCATTTGCTTGGAAAATTGTTTTCCAACCCTTTACTCTGAGGTAGTGCTGTCTTTGCCACTGAGATGTGGTTCCTGTATGCAGCAAAATACTGGGTCCTGTTTACATATCCAGTCTCTTAGTCTCCGTCTTTTTAATGGAGAATTGAGTGCATTGATGTTAAGAGATATTAAGGAAAAGTTATTGTTTCTTCCTGTTATTTTAGTTATTAGAGGTGGAATTATGTTTGTGTAGCTATTTCCTTTTGGGTTTGTTGGAAGATTACTTTCTTGCTTTTTCTAGGTTATAGTTTTACTCCTTGTGTTGGAGTTTTCCATCTATTATCCTTTGTAGGGCTGGATTTGTAGAAAGATATTGTATAAATTTGGTTTTGTCATGGAAGATCTTGGTTTCTCCATCTATAGTGATTGAGACTTTTGCTGGGTATGGTAGTCTGGGCTGGCATTTGTGTTTCCTTAGGGTCTGTATGATATCACCCCAGGATCTTCTGGCTTTTATAGTCTCTAGTGAGAAGTCTGGTGTAATTCTTATAGGTCTGCCTTTATATGTTACTTGACTTTTTACCTTCCTGCTTTTAGAATTTTTTCTCTGTTTTGTGTTTTTAATGTTTTGATTATTATGTAACAGGAGGAATTTCTTTTGTGGTCTAGTCTATTTGGAGTTCTGTAGGCTTCTTGTATGTCATCAGCATCTCTTTCTTTAGCTTAGGAAAGTTTTCCTCTATAATTTTGTTAAAGATATTTACTGGCCCTTTAAGTTGGGAATCTTCTTCCTCATCTATACCTATTATCCTTAGGTTTGGTCTTCTCATTGTATCCTGGATTTCCTGGATGTTTTGGGTTAGGAGCTTTTTGCATTTTGCATTTTCTTTGATAGTTGTGTCAATGTTTTTTGTGGTATCTTCTGCACATGAGATACTATCTTCTATCTCTTGTATTCTGTTGGTGATGCTTGCATGTATGACTCCTGATCTTTTTCCTAGGTTTTCTATCTCCAGGGTGGTCTCCCTTTGAGATTTTCTAATTGTTTCTACTTCCATTTTTAGATCCTGGATAGTTTTATTTAATTCCTTTACCTGTTTGGTTGTGTTTTCTTACAATTCTTTAAGGGATTTTTGTGTTTTCTCTTTAAGGTCTTCTACCTGTTTACCTGTGTTCTCCTGTACTTCTTTAAGGGAGTTATTTATGTCATTCTTAAAGTCCTCTATCATCCTCAAGAGAAGTGATTTTAAATCTGAATCCTGCTTTTCCAGTGTGATGGGGTGTCCAGGACTTGCTATGACGGGAGAACTGGGTTCTGATGATGCCAGGTAATATTGGTTTCTGTTGCTTACATTCTAGGGTATTAGAAGTCCTCATTCTGTAGCTGGTCTACACTATGCCTCTAACAATTACTCAAAACTCTACTTATACCAATCTACCAGTTGGTAGCTCCCAGAACTTCCATTCCAGTAACCTCTGACTCCATATCTTCTGAAAGTCCCTGTGCTTGTCTTTCCAGACTTCATGGTGATAACATGTTCTGTGAGGTTAATGCTTTTATGAATTCACAACGATAACCTACTTTTCATTTGGTCTCTGTGTTTTTTTTTTTTTTTAAAACACCTGGTGACTATTTTCTCCATTTTGAACAATGTAAACTTTACAGTGTTTTAGTCAGGAAGTTTTTAAAATAAATAAAACTAAATATACTTAAAATTGAAGTAGCCAATCTCAAGTGAAATAAAACTGGTATGCAAATAATTCCTCTATGCCTGTGATTTCCCTTTCCCCAAATCTCTCTTCTTTGAAACAATTATACTTGCTCAAAAATCTTCCACAGTGATTATGAATGGAGGAAAATATTCAAGATAGCCTTTCTTCTATAGGAAATACCCTTAGGTAAGTTGTAAAGGACAAGGTTGAAGCCAATAGAAAAAGGAAGTGTTGGGATCAAGTCAATAAATGGTCCAGGTCACCACAGACCTCTATTATTATGCTTAATTGAGCAAGTTACATTGAAAATAGAAGCAGAAAGAGTAAGGTGAGTGCCATTATGGAGAAGACCTTGTAGAGTGTGAGATGTATTCTCTTTATCTTGTGAAAAGTTCTTTTCATTCCGAGGGCCCTGGAAGGTTTTCAAAGCATTTGTACCATATTCATCATCAGAGAAGGCTGATCCTATTCAATATTTGACAGTCTTCTAAAGATCCTCTTCTGTGACAATTTGCTTCCACTAAGGAACAATTATATGTTAGTGTCTGGGATGTTAATTGTCAGTTTCTATGAGTTATAGCATCAGGTTCTTTATATTTTTTCCTTGCAAATTGCCAGGTGATATCCTTGGAGCTTATGTTCTTTATAAACAAGTACAGTGCAGTGTAACTTAGAAAGTGAACAAAATGCTTCCACAAACATTAATGCTTAATTGCCAAAGCAGAGTTCTGCCACTTAAATTGCCAAGAAGGTATTCACAGTATTTTTTTCTAAATATATATATATATATATATAATATAATATAATAATATATAATATATATATATATATATATTAGTTGTCTGCTATTGCTTTGAAAACACTCAAAAAAATTAGTGGTTGAGATGCACAAACAAGGTTTCTCGTTTTTTGTATTTTTAATCTTTCATGGTTTTTATAGGTCAAAGTTTTGGAAGGGGCTCAGCCAGATTCAACTCTCTTGAGGTCTGCTTGTGCACCTGCAGTCATATGCCATTGGGCTGTAGTCATTGCGAGGCTCACTTGGGACTACAGGATCTATTGTAAGGTGTATGTATTAGTCAGGGTAGTCTAGAGTAATAGAAGTTATACAATGGCCGGGCAGTGGTGGTGCACGCCTTTAATCCCAGCACTTGGGAGGCAGAGGCAGGCAGATTTCTGAGTTCGAGGCCAGCCTGGTCTACAGAGTGAGTTCCAGGACAGCCAGGGCTACACAGAGAAACCCTGTCTAGAAAAACCAAAAAAAAAAAAACAAAAAAAAACAAAAAAAAAAAAAAAGTTATACAATGCATCTCTCTATCTCTCTATCTCTATCTATCTATCTATCTATCTATCTATCTATCTATCTATCTATATGTATATGGGGGGATTTATTAGAGTGAGTTACAAGCTGTAGTCCAGCTAATTCAGCAGTGGTTGGCTGTGATTGGAATGGCCAAGGATCCAATAGTTGCTTAAACCATAAGGCTGGGAGTCTTCAGTATATGCTGGAATCTCAAAGAAGTAGACTCTAATGCCAGTGAAGGAATGGACTTTCTACCAAGGTGAAGGCTAGCAGATCAAGAGCAAAAGCTTCCTCCTTCTATGCCCTTACATAGCCTTCATGTAGAAGGCATGACCCAGATTAAATCTGGATTGAAATTCTGGATTAAAGGTGTGTCTTTCACATCAAGATCGCAAGTAGAAGTGGATCTTTATACTTCCAACTCCCTCCCAGGTGTGCCCCTCCATTTTTGGGTTTTAGTTCCAGATATAGTCAAGTTGACACCTAAGAATAGCCATCACAGTGTATCATTTGTATAACTGACAATTTTGTGCTGGCTGTTTCTCAGAGACCTCAGCTTCCTACACCTGGGTTTCTCCATTGAGTAGTATTGATGTCTTCAAGGCACAGTGACTGATTTTCCCTAGACTTAAAAAATCTAAGAAGCCTTGAGTGTCCAGGCAGAAATTTCAAGTGTACTGCATAGCCTAGCACTTAATTTCACACTGTCACCCTAATTACATTTCAACAGTGCCAGGCCTGTTTAAGCACAACAGAGTTCTGAAAAGGAGACAGCTAGAAAAAGACATGGATCATTTTAGTCTTTTCTGGGGGCTGTGTTGTGGTTAATGGCTAAATGTTTTTCCAAAGGCTTAGCTGACAGCATTTGGGAGAATTATTAGGTCACAGAGACTCTGATCTAATCAATGGACTGAATCAAATGTTTATAGCATTACTGGGAAGTGGTAGAAACTAGGGGATAGGGGCTAAGAGGGATTAAGGTAATTGAAGCTGTCTCTTGCATTGTGTGTATGTGTTGTGTTGTGTGTATATGCTGTGTGTTTGTGTTGTGTGGATTGGGTGTGTTTATTTCTTCATAACTGAAGAAAATCATGTAGTTTGCCAAGTTAAAAAGATAGCCTCAAATAGAATAAATAAATGGTTAGCCATAAGTCTCGTCTAATTATTGTTTCAAGCTGTCTTCCCAACTTTTAACAATAGTTTCTGGTTGTCCTAGGCTGTTTCCTATGTCTGTATTCATCTACTTCTTGGCTTCCATGAAGTAGGTGTTTGCTAGCATGTATTCACTCCCCTTTGTGATGCTCTATATCACCAAATTCTAAAAGCAATGGAGCCACAGACAGAAATATGTGAAACTGTTGTGTGATGCTATTTTGGTGGGCAGATGGTAATAAATATCTACTCATTCCAGATAAGAAATTGATAATAGACCAAAATAACAATATTACCAAAGTGAGCCAGTGCATTTATTGGGGTTGCTTATAGGAGCATAGGTGACTCAAAGGTAGGCATGTCACTGAAAACCTACTCCAGTATGATGAGGTCACATGATGAGGTCACAAAAACTGAAACCCAGAAGTTCTCTGTAAGGCTTGCATATACTTCAACATGTTTCAGAGTCTCTTATACTTAGCAGGCCTTTCTTTTTATAATCTTGGGGAAAGAGGGATCTTGTGAATCTGGTAAATTTCAGGGATCTACTGAGACTTATCAGTTGCTCACTTCCTGAGAATTTGTTGTTTACATGAATTTGTATGGGCATATGTCAAATATGTGTGGGTGTTTCTGAAGGTCAAAAAACATGTTCAATTGCCTGGAGTTGAAGTTATAGACTGTTATGAGTTGCCTGTATTCTAACTGTACTTTATGGCTTCTTTTTTGGGTTCTTATGTCTATGACCCTTCTTTACCCTAATCCCTTCCAACTCCCCAAAGAGAAGGAAAGAAAGAAGGTTATATGAAAAAGGGGTGGAGATATCTTTTGACTACTTCCTGCTGATTAGGGGTGTCAAGATTCTTGGGGCAAGTCTAATCTTCATTATCTGGATATCTCTAACCAGCAAGTAACAACAGCATCCAGCAAATGGCAAAACAACAAACCAGAAATCCAGCAATATAACAACCATCAAATAGCGAAACAGCAAGCAGAACAGCGGGAACTAGCAGCAGCATGGACCAGAAGCAATGGGAACAGCAGTCATCAGCACTTTCTGGGGTTCTGGCATTTATATACTCTCTTAAGAGTCCCTAGAATTCCAAACATAAACTACATTATGCTTTATGAATCACATTACTGCCAGAGCACAAGACAAATCATAGTTAGCTGCTGTGGACAATCTGAAGCAGACCCATATTCCACACCTGAGATTAAAACAAAAGCACATTCATATACCTGGATTTTTAAAGAACCCAAAACTCTTATGACAGGTTCTGGAATTAGAATTCCAGTTCCCTGGAAGAATAACAAATGCTCTCCAGGCCCTACTTCCTGAAGCTTAATTAACTTTTCTTTAGAACTCCTTGGGCTTTAGTGAGTTTTCTTCCAGAATAGAATGTTCCTATTCAGAGGAAATTGATAGAGAAAGAGCTATGATCCAAAGCAAGTATTTCCTGTTTTAATATTGTCCTTTCGAATCTCACAACACAGAAATTGAGAAGTTAAAACACACAGAAAATTGGTACTAGACTGTAAGATTGTTGGTGAACTACATGACCATGTAGTCCAGAGGTCTCTGGAGCTGGTTTCTAGGAGCAACCTGTAAAAGTGTAGAGATTTAGGGGAAGGGAACCCTAGCATGCTACAAGCAGAGACTGATGGGTAGTTCTCATAAGAACTTAGAAGAATCACATCCTAACAGAAATGTGTGCTATATAGGAATGTCTCCTAATAGAAGAGTACACTCGCAAGGTTTCTGATGGGAATGGGAATAAAATCCATGTGTAGTATAGTCTAAAAATCTCAGAAGTGTGGGTGCCAGTTAAGGAGTGATTCATCCAATAAATGGAGACATTTGAGGGGAGATGATGTGTAAGCTACAGGGATAGTGTCATAGGAGTGGGGCTGCCCAAGCCCTTTGAAATTCACTTGATGCTACCACATGCTGCAGATACTAGTGGTAGAGATAGTTATTTAGTACTTGCCCTTTTATGTTTTGATTTGCTTTGATTTCCTCCATCCTTACTGTGTTTCCTTTCCTCCTTTTTTGGAATAAGAATATCTACTTTGGTATCAAGAGGAAGTGATAGGAATAAATATTTCGCATATATATATATATATATATATATATATATATATATATATATGCCTAACAAAATCAAATTACTACTCTGTTATATTAGCTTAATAAATATGTTTGTTGAGAAACTGTAAGGCTGTTTCCAAGTAAAATATGTTAAAGCTGTACTTAAATGAACAGATTTCTGCTCACTTGTTAAAGCCCCTAACACTTATCGTGGAAAGGCAAACATTTGCCAGAAACTGCCTAAAGGAGTGATTACCACAATTGCATGGACAAAGGTCATACTGTATGGTCTCTTTTGCTAAAAAAGAAATTATTTTTATTGCTACTTGCAAGTAACTGTGTACTTCTATTGCCACCTGCAAAGCATATGCCTGCAGAATATTCATTCCTGTGATCTCTGTTTCTGCAAAGTGTCTGACTGTGATAGAAATTTTTTTGGTGGGCACAGGACTCAAAACCCACCTGTTAGCAGACCTACATAAGCTATAAGGAACTGGAGGTAGGGAGGAAGCTGCTGGAATTTCCAAAGCATTCCTATGAGCTTCTGTTGGCATGAATAAAGAGTTTCTCTTGTCTCCTCAAGTGCATGCTCAATTCTTGGTGAGTAGAATTTCCCACAGCAGAAGAAGTATGTAACATGCCCTTTGGTTTGCACAGAGGCTCAGAGGTATTTGTTTATCTTGTGTCTCAGAGGAGACTTGGGTCTTCCACTTTTTGACAACACTGCAAGTATTAAGATAGATTATGGGATCTCTTGGAGATTGACTGAATGAATTTTGTGTTTTGGAATCAACATGACCCTTTGGGATTCATGGTGGAGTGTTACAACTTGGATATGTGGTGTCGTTTCTCTTATCCCCTCCCTCAACTCATCAAAGGCTTATTATTAAAGATTTGGTCCAGAGTTAGTAATGTTGAGAGGCACTAAGTGCACAGTCAAATAAATATGCTATTGTGAGGTAGAGTCTTGAGCAAGTGGATAACCAAAGGAATATTGGTTATCCTTGAAAACCATGAAAAGGAGAGGAATATTAGTGCATTCGCATCTGTGCATTCATTCACTTCTCTCTGCCTTCCTCAGAACTGTTTATCACAGCAACAGAAAACACTAGACAGTAAAAAAAAAAAAATGACAATGCCATCTTACTCTATAAAAACAGCAACAAAATTATACCACTCTTGCTGGACAAATGAATATTTGAAAGAATTTCGAGCTAGGTATTGTGAATGCTGGTATAGAACACAGGAATAGGGAAAATTATGAAAATATTGGGTTGAGTGCAAACCTATTTCCAAGGAAAGCCCTACAACTTTGGGAACAATCTTGCAGCAGAATGGCTATGTGGCCAGTCTTAGCAGTGATGGGCTCCATCCCCAGAGAACTAGGGTAGGGGTTCAGAAGAAAGGGAGCAGAAAGGAGGTTCACACTCTCGGGGTCTTAGAATTATTGAACTACACAAACTATCGTGGAAAAATGATATAGATAAAAAACAAAAAGCAAATCCCCTCATATCCAGCGAACTCATTGTCATTATATATGCTTTCAGACCTTGCAATTTGAAGCAGAATGAGCATCATCCTATGAATGGAAATATAAAGCTCTCAGAATTGGTCTGTGGCTGCATGTATGGTGTTCATGATAGTTGGTCATTGCAGATATCTTTTTCACGTACCCTGTTGTAAGCACAAAACCTGTTTTCACTAGGGAGGGATTTTGAAATTCCGTCAGATTTTCAAAGGAAAACTTTATAACTTATTTTTGAGTTGACAGTTACATGAATGTTTATATTTCTAAAGGCCATCTTATACATAGCATTTTACCTTTGAAGTTCCCAGAAGTTTCATCCATTATGCTGTTTAAATTAAATTATTATATATAATTATTAAATAGCTATGTATTTGAAATAATCTATTTTATTTGTTCTATTACAGCAATTTGGAAACTTTATGTTCCTTGTCTATATTTGGGGGGAGGGTAGATGTTTTACCTGGAGTCTAAATTCCCCATCTCCTTTTAATAGGTATCCATTAAAAACAGTAAAGAAAAATGTGATTTATTGTTTATAAAATCTGTATGTTATTTTATTGATTTTTGCAATTCAGTGGTGGCCTTTCTCTTTTCTCATATCCCATGCAGAGTAAATTATGATTACTTTCTAGAGCCGTTTTTCTCCACTAAGCCAGAGTTATTACCTCAGTTCTTTGCATATCATACAGATTGGCCGACTTAGTATCATTCTGTCCCCTTTCTTTTTGACCTTCCTATATTACAAAAGCTAGCCTTATATGTCATCACTCCTTTATAGCTGGACTTCTGCAAGTGTTTAGATATCTCTCAATGGTTGCTTGGAAACTTGAAGGTGGACATGAACAATGACCAGAATATCTCAAGGAGAAGAAACTCATCCTCCTGAAAGTCCTTGTACCTGGCGAGCCTCAAGGTGACTCTGACACACTTACATCATCTGTCTTAAATCTCAACGGGCTGTCTTATTTAGAAGAGATTATAATGTGACAGAGCATATCAACAGAGCAGTTCAAAAGGGAGTGGGGATTCTAGTTAGACATTAGCTGTGGAGATGCTGAGTATGGCCAGGTCCTGGGTACATTTTTGAGCTGGCCCAACTAGTTTCATGGGTTGAAAATTAATGACAAGAGGTGCCTCTCCCATTGGGAAAGGAATGTTACCAAATTTATCATTATCTGCTCACCTGTGTCAGATGCTGTCCATGGTTCAAGGCAGAAGAGGATGGAGAAATGAAAATTGCCTGGGTGGATGTGGTCAGTGACCTAGTTAAAAACGTTTATTGTTGTAAAATTGAACATAAAAGACACAGAGGGATGGGTTTAAGAGAGCCAGTAAGGGGTAATTTGTGACTAATCTTAGTCAAAAGACTGAGAAGTGATTAGGAGAAGAATTGATTCAGAATATAGATAATGCTTTGAAGGCATTGTTTTTTTCATTCTAGAAAAACATGTTATAATGTATTTATATATTAGAAATTATGTATTGGTCTTCATTTCTGCTTCCTGGCACAGAGGCCCTAATCCCATCAGAATTTCCTGCATAATAGGAGCCTCTTTTATTTCTGTGAAGTGACATTTGTCGGGATTCTAGATGGCATTTGCTTATCAGAGAGAACAAAGCATGATTAGAAGTTCAGAGTTTTCAGCCCTTCTGCAATCTTCCAGGAAAGGGAGAGAATCTGGAGTCTGAGTTAAGAAATCATAGTTCCTACAGGATGAAGTTTTCATAAAAGTCCTTTACTGGGTTCAGAGAGCATCCAGGTTGCTGAACTAGCAAAAGTCAGTAGAGATCGTAGCCTAGGTAGAGCTGTGAAGGCTTGGTGACGCTTCCTCACACCTTGCCTGGTGGGACTATTTTCTAACTCAATATCCTGGGTAATATCCTTTTGTAACAAACTGCTAATCTAGTGGGACTCTATTGATCAAATCTCGTGTCTGAAATAGAAGGTGGTCTTGTAGGGATGATCCCTTAACATGTGAGATCTAGTGTTATCTCCATATAGATGTCAAGTCAATGAATTTGGGTGGAAGAACCAAATTGGTGTGTGTGTGTGTGTGTGTGTGTGTGTGTGTGTGTGTGTGTGAACACCTACCCTTGTATCTGGTGTCAGAGTATTGACATGAGAAGTGTTGACTATAGCAGCAATATTTGTTTTTTTTTTTTTTTTTTTTTTTTTTTTTTTTTTTAAATACAGAAATCAATGCAATGGAGAACTAGATAGCAGTGAACGGGAAGGAAAAGAAAGGTTTATTAAGTATGCAAGAAATAGCCATTCATTCTAATGTACTTAATTGGTGGATAAACTCTATGATGATATAGGATAGAGTTCAGAGAACTATTTGAATGATGTCCTTAACATAGAAGAAGGATTAGACTCTAGTTCTCACATAGATGGGTGGGTTTAAATGGGCTCAGGGGAATTAGTCTTTAGTAGCAAGCAAGAAATAAGAATGTAAACATGAAAGTACATGGAGGGTTCTGAAAGATTCATTCTAATCAATTTTGTCTGTAAGAACAACAATGGAAAATTAATTTGAGATAATTAATGGATTAATTAATGAATAGCAGGTAAGTTGTAATGTTATAGCTTTTCAAGATTAATTAAGGTCCAATTAGGGCTCCATTCAGTGATTTGCTAGAATGCAGGGGAGGTTGGTAAAGACTTGAGTCTGTATTTTATTTTGAGGAGGACATTAGCAAATGCCGGGCAAGCTATCAGAGCCTCTAATGGTAAAATTGTCAATTCAATGTAACCTAGAGTCACTGGAGAAGAGAGTCTCAGTAAAATTCCATTGCTTTTGTTTTAGCCTGTGGCCATATCTATGGGAGATTATCTTGACTAATTCAGTTGATATGGGAAGACCAAGTTAATTTCAGGAG
Organism: Arvicanthis niloticus; assembly: GCF_011762505.2. Lineage (NCBI taxonomy): Eukaryota > Metazoa > Chordata > Mammalia > Rodentia > Muridae > Arvicanthis > Arvicanthis niloticus. The sequence continues at coordinate 41,250,122 of NC_047674.1, read as the reverse complement.
CCACTATTTCCTGGTTTGGAGCCCTGAACTAAAAGGAATGAAAATGTCTACCTGAGTGTCAAGTAGGTGTGCACTCATTCTCTCTCTGCTCTTGACTAAAAAGGTGACTGGCCAACTAACTACCCCAAAGTGATAGGTTGTGACCTCGACTTGTGAGCTAAAGCAAGCTTTTTCTTCCCTAAGTTACTTTTTGCCATGATGTTGTACCACAGAAACAGAAATGAACCTTGGACAGGGGGCAACAAAGCACTGGGGGCTGGAGGGAGGGGCTGGTTATGGTTGTGAACAGAACCTGAAAACCAAATCAAAGCCACACAGAAGCAATAGAACAGAGAAGAATATCTCCACTTGGTCTGCATGGGATTCTGAGAACCTGTTCTAAGCACAATCAGATCTCAGCAGAGAGAAGAGCACAGATTCTACTTTTGATACTCTGCTCAGACAGTAGGAAGGGTGAACTGGTGCTGGACGCCCTCTTGCTTGATGCTAGGGATGTTGGGGTAAACTGCAAAGTATGGAATTCAGCTTTCTTCTATGTACATAGTGCCAAATTCTAGAATGATATCTATTATACAAGCATTTTGTGAATACAAGCAAGTAATTTTAAGCAAAGAATTGAATATTAAGCTTTTCCCAACATGTGTTTAACTTTTCAAAATAAGAATGTAATTTAAATAAGAGAAGTAAAATCTCCAAATGTCATGATAATGTATTCTCTTCAAACAATTCGATTGTTTATATATATGATAATATGTTCTTCTGTAAGATAGACAGCATTATATTGTATAAGAAAACTGTGTGGTGGAGACACAGAATAGCCATGAGTACAAAGTAGTGAGAGGCAAATTCAGACCCCAGCTTTGATTTGGAGTCTATGACTATATTAAGTTGTGATGTTACAGACACTCCAGGGAGTTTTTAATTTTAGTTTTTTTTATTTATAGCCTTAGATACTTTCTTTTAAAAAGAAAGCTATTAGTTCAGTTAGTTAAAGCCTTTAAAACAAATTCTGAAGACTGGATGGCCTATAAGGCAACAGAAATTCCTGTTCACAGAGGAAGAGCCTAGACAACTGAGATCTGGGTGAGGGCCTCATGGTGTTCTGGCTCAAGCCCCATTCCAGGTTGTGCACCACAAAAGTCTTGTGTCTTTACATAAAGGTAAAAGGTCTGGAGTACTCTCTGGGTCTTCATGATAATGGCAGTCCTGTCACACATGGATGCTATGCAGCATGGCATGACCTTATTAGCTCTCTAAGGCTGTCTCCTCTCCTTGGGGATTAACATAAAAAATTTCAGCCTATAAAATTGAGGGGTGGAAAGGGTGAAACAAAAAACCATTCTATTGCAAAGACCATCCTGCGAATTTTTGCAACCTCAAAAGAAATCTTTTTATTTAGCTCCACGTTGCAAAATAATACCCACACCCCGTAGTCCCTGATACCCTTCCATCCACTTTACTAATAACTAAGTGATTTGAATCGGCGAGTGTTTCCATATCTGCTCAGGAATTCTATTACGTCGGCCCATTTTATTTTGTTTAAAACGGTATCTTCGGAAAGTCTTTTATGCAAAGAAGACTATTTTCAATTTGATTGTCAACAAAGAAAATTGTTGATGCTGGTTTAGCAAGGCAATTTCTAATGGAGCAACCGTGCCCTACCATTTCTCCAGTGAATAGTCTATTTTTGACTGCAGACAAGCGTGTGCATAATGCAAGCATAAGAGGCAGGAAGAGACTGTGTCTCTTTTGCACCTGCATTCGTCTCGTAGGCAGGTGTTTAGAGCTGCTTTACATGAGTGTTCGTATAATAAGGCGGTGCTTTTTCATCGCTGCCGGGGCAAGCAATCAGACGCCAGAAAGAGTTCCATGCTTAAAGAAAACTTGTCAATAAGTCAACAAAGTTGATCTCATAAAGAGAAATGGGCATCGCTGTTTAAGCGCTTGCTTGGGAGACCATTATGAAAACAAATTTTCTAACAATAGCAGTGGTAGTGCACGCAAAAAGCTTCAATTGTTTACTATACCAGTATTTTAAGATCAATAATTCTTTAATTTATTCAGTTTGGAATCAAGCTACAGCTTACATCCCGGCATTTCACTGTGCTCTCTTGAAGAGGCTATTTATAACTAACATGCATGACTGACTGTAAAGCTCATCCTGATGTGTGAGATCTGGTAGAGGTGCCGATAAAACACATTGATAGCCTTTGTTAGGAAACATGGAGCCAGGAATTGGTGGCCTTGTGCTATGTCACCCAAGTCTACTGGTTTCCCTTTTTCTTACCTTGTTGAATTTCTGAGACCTGAATAGAGTTGTGCATGTACTGGCGGGCAGAACGACTCTAATAAAAAACTAGAACAGAAAAAAAAACCTCAAAGGAATTTTTAGAAACTCTTATTTCAAAGCCAATTTTCTGTCCACAAACCTACTCAAACTACCATCAAATAGTCTATTGGTTTCATGGCTAAAAACAGACTTTTTTTTTAATGTTTGAAAAAAGAAAAGTCAAGAACTTCTATCTCATGCCTTTAATTGTATGCAGAGTCTATAATAATTTTGTGTTGTGAATGAATAATGCTTTAACATGTTTAACAATAGAATAATATTAAAAGGTAGGAGTCAAACTTTGTTCTGCACACATGAAGTACACAGCTCTCACTTCAAGTTTGTTCCAGAGCCAGATATGAATGACCATATCCTGGGGACACAGATTATGTCAAATTCCATGTACCAACATGGTAATAGTTTGATCAATTTTGTTTTTTGTTTTTTGTTTTAAATTGAGATCATACCATAAATACACAATTCCCCCTTGCCTTGTTATGAAGATTTTTACAGTAACAGAATAAAGTCAAAATTAAGGAATTTTTCAATGTGGTGAAATCATAAGACAGGTGGGTTAAAGCAGAGTAAAGCATCACTGCTGTAGGCCTGGGATGCTATCACAGAGTAAAGCATCACCGCTGTAGGCCTGGGATGCTATCACAGAGTAAAGCATCACTGCTGTAGGCCTGGGATGCTATCACAGGGTAAAGCATCACTGCTGTAGGCCTGGGATGCTATCACAGGACACCCAGGCTTTCTGGTGGGTGGAAGCTAGTGGTCTTTCAAATTAATACATTTCAAAAAGTTTACCAATAATCACAAGGATGACCATTTCTTTATCTGTTTCCTTATGGTATTTTGAATTTTGTGTTTTATAATAAATCCCATCTTGGAATCTGACCATAGAGACCTTCAACATTAGTATGTAGACAGTTTTCCTTTTTCCTTTTTTACAACTATTCCATGATCATTTGTGTAGTTGTGGCATTATTTCTCCTGTTAAAATATATTGAGGTTGTCTCTAGTACTTTCTCAGAAATGCCACATATCCTACAATGAAAAAGTGTTTGTTGTCATTTCACGCAGTGAAAGGATATCTGTGAAGTTACTTTCCTAGAAATGTCATCCTTTTTAAACTCCCTACTTCTAGTCAGGCCATAGGGGAGCCAGAATTCTAAAAACCATGTTTGTATATGTGTACTATTTTGAGTGTATGACACATATATGCAAATGCCCATGGACATCAGAAGAGTTCCCTAGAACTGGACAGGTATGAGCTGCCTTTTGTAGATGCTGGGAACAAAACCTGGGTCCTTTGTAAAAGTGTAAAGGGCAGTTAGCTGCCAAGCCAGGCCTCCAGGTCATCAAATTATATGGGAAAATATCTGTAAGCAAACTGTCTCAGCTCAGCATGGATGCATGAAGATCATATGTATATGCAATCTTCTCACCTCAGTAAGAGTGTAGGAAGTTTTAAAAAGGAAGAACTCTCATAGGCCGCTCCTCACAGATGGATAGAAAGGCACCATTGCTTAAGACAAGACTTATGAAACTCTCGAACATGGAAAAGTCAAGCTGGTGCTTACATAGAGATGTTAGCATTGATACTGAGAGCTACTCTGCATGCTACCAATGGAAAAATGTAAACACCAACATAGCCTTTGATGTAGCTCAATGATGTCCTGCCTGCAAAATATGGTAGGGCACAAAGCATGTAAGAGTAACTAACCAATGTTTAATTTGACTTAAGGCTTACTCCACAAGATGGAACCCATTCTCAGTACTGCTCAGTTTACCAAGAATGTGAGATTAGCTAGCCCAAGGACACAGGGTAAATCTAAGTGTCACTGTTTAAAAATGGCTCTTAATGACATTCTGCTATACTCACAGAACAATGCCTTTGTCAGCTTTCATCAGAGAAGGTTCCTCCTGCAACAGATGAAAACAAATACAGAGACCCACAGCCAGACATTATGTAGAGAGTGAGAGATCTTGCAACATTCAACCTAAATGGGATGTCTCCATCAAATCTCTCATCTAGGGCTCAGAGAAATCTACAGAAGATGAGGTGGAAAGCCAGAGGGGTTAGAGAACATCCTGAAAACAAAGACCTCTTCATCAACATGATTGACATACAGATGAGGTCACACAGACAGCAGCACCACACACAGGGCCTGCACAAAGTCTGCACCAGTTGTTGTTCTAGAGCTGAAAGGAGAAGTGGACACATCTCCTCATCCCTAAACCAGAAGCAAATTTCAGTTGGTAACCAGTTGCAAATAAAAATTAAACTTCCTCCACAGGAGTCTCACTGGGAAAGCAAACTACTCTACAATGTAGGTTCCATGTCCAGCAGTAGACAGCCACTGAAAATGAACTCAACAACACCACTGAAGCTTCATTGTCTCACAGGGTCACGTCAGAGAACTTCCCTTTTACTTAACTTATTTGATTTTATTTTTACTGTAAGTTTTATCTTATTTATATTTGTTTTCTTCTCTTTTTTGATCCTACAGGTCCTTTGTGTATATATTATGGCTTCCAGCATAGCATTTTTATGAGATTCCTAACTGTTCAAACAAGTTGGTCTCTGTTTCTTGTGCTTTCTCATGGGTTTTTTTCTTTCTGTTTGGTTATTTTGCCTATTTCCAATGTGTTAGCTTGTACTGTATGTTAATACATTTTATTTTATTATATTTATTATTCTGTAGAGCCTGTTTGTTTTCTAACAAGAGACAGAAAGAGATTAGATCCTGATGGGAGGGGAAATATGGTGGGGGCTGGAAAAAGTAGAGGAAGGGGAAACTTTGATCAGAGTAGATTATGTGAAAGAAAAAAGTCTATCTTCAATAAAAGGAAAAAGTGTCTCAGCAGCTAGGAAACAGAAAAATGTGCTCGGAATAAGCTGAATGTTTCCAAGATATGATATGGAGCAGGCCAGGTTAAGGAAAGCAGACCACAGTGAAACATGTATTGAAAAATAAAGCTTCTGGGGCACGTCTTAGCTCATAATAAGAATTACTGGAAGTAGAGATGACTCGGTGTAACTCTACTTTGCATGATTTCAGAAAACACAGAGCTGACTGAGTCATTTCCTGTTTAAAATTCTTCCCTGGTCTCATGTGTCCTTTAAACAATGTAAGATCTTTAAGGTGGCAACCCACCTGCTTTGATGTCTCTTGGTCATTGACCCCATTTACTTATCATATTTCATTCATATGACCAAATTGGCGTCTCCTTTCTACACTCGACACACGCTCTTCAGCCTAAGTATCACATTCCTAGAGAAAGGTCGCTGACCCTAACCTGAGTCACGAACACTTAAATGGTTCTTTTTTTTTTTTTTTTTTTTTTTTTTTTCTGTACATGGCTTTTTTTTACCCTTGTTAAACTCATCATATTAGATCATTTATTTACTTCCCACTTGCCTCTCCAAAACTGAAACTTCAGGATGCCATGGAAAAACTGAAGGACCAAGGAAACTCTGCTGACAGAGAAGGTAGAGGATCCCTTGATCTGTAATGGAACTCTTGCTGGCTGAGAAGACGGAATCCCAGCTCAGTTAACACTTACTATAAAAGATGCCAATTTTGTGTTAAAATAGTAGTGGCTGAGGCTTAAAGTCAGGATTGACCATGACCTCGGTCCTTTCACCAGATAATGACTGAGCATCTCACGCAAACCTTAAACTAAATACTGAAGGACAAAATAAATTGTCGATAGCCATGGAGGAAATAACCTGTCCATTGACAAACCTTTGTTTGCTACAGCAATATAGACATTTTGTCACAAGCTGCAACCAACTCACGGTGTTTTATCTGCTTTCTTCTCTTGATTTTATTACACAAAGGAGAATATTATAATTAGATATGGAGAAATGTGGCCTACTACTAACAGAACTTAATTATTAATTTATTAAGTAAACAGGATACATAATATCCAAAATTAAATTAAATCAATCATAATTGAAGCTTGGTATGGAGGACACACTTCAAAGGCTGAGGCAGGAGGATTGAGAGTTTGAACTTAGCTTGGGCTACATAGCAAGATCTTGACTTAAAATAGGGTTTTATTTAAGTGTATTGGGTTTTAGTTTTTAAAAATAAAATGATGATTTAGGTGTTTAAGTTAAGTTCAACAAAAATTGCAACATGGTAAGAAAATAATTAAAAATAGTTATCTCCTAGTCTCCTAGCAAGTTGATGTGATAGCCCTGGGAGGTCTGTCCTTTTCTGAGGATAAGCAGAGAAGGGGTGGGTGGGGGAGGGGGCAAGTGGAAGGGGCTGAGAGGAGAGGAGGGAGAGGAAGCTGAGGTAAAGATATAAAGTAAATAAATAACTTAATCCTTAAAAAATATCCTTGGAAAGCAAGCAAAAGACAAACAAACAAAAGTATTTATCTCTCATTTACAAGTGTGTATCAATAAGCGATTTTTAAAAGACTTTCTAGAAAGATATGTTGAACGATAAGTAAAACAAAGGTGACTCATATCCAGTTAGCCGAATGCATGGCACCTGGCAGAAAGACTTCATCTTCTTTGCGTCTTTGAGGAGAAGGTTTCAACAGGGTGGGAGAATTCTAGGAAGAGCAAGACACTAGGGGGAGCTCCAAATTCTGCGCACAAACCTCTCAACGTCTTGTCAATCTTGGAGGGTTGCTTGTGGAGCAAGAAGAGGATCCGGGAGACCCATGGGAGACTGGGGGCGAAGAGAGGCTGAGGGCCAATAAGAGCTGCCTGGAAACGTTAGCAGTTGCCTGGACGCTGGGAATGCAGCTACCGGCTTGGTCCCTCACAAGGTAACGGTATTTGGAGAACATCTCAGGTGTTCTACCAAACCTTGATGATGATATCTTAGGGAAAAGAGGCAACTCTTGCAAAGCTAAAAGGGCCATGTTTCAGCAAAGTTCGGAAATCCCACCTCTGCACTGCCATGATGCTCCTCTACTAAATTAATTGCAGATGGAACACAATTCAGTGCTCTTTTTTTAATCTTCCTCCTCCCTTCTCCCACCAACCTAGAAAATGGTAGCAGAGGGTCCCACCACCCTCATCCAAGCTAACAGAACAAAGAAATCTATAGAATGGAAAAGTTCAGATACAAACGCAAATAAACGTAGGTGACACGGGGCTTAGTTACATCTAACAGGAAAACAAATACTTCAAAATCATAATGCTTAAAGGTTCTAAAAGAACCATCTATAATGCTCAGTATAATGATACTGTTTCCATTTGGTCCTCCCTCTTCTGGTCCTTACAATGTACTCCTTCTTCTGCAATGCTCCCTGGGCTACCGGGAGAGGGGATAGGATAAAAATGTCCCCATTTATGGTTAAGCACAGATGCTTATCTTTGTACTTTAACCAGTTCTGAGTTTGGGACTTAACTCAAAGTTAAGTCCCAAAGTGCACAAAGCAAATTTTATGATGAGAATTTGAACCCTGATCTTCATGCTTACATAGACGATCTTTACCTACTGAGTCTTCCACAAGGTACTATGCCTGTTTTCTTGTGTGAAATCTAGGGGTCCAAACTCATTCAGGTCCATGTGTTTATTCAGAAAACCGAACCATCTCTCTACCTCAAATCTTCACCTTTATATGTTTACGGTATGTATGCACTGTTGTATATGTGTAGGCACATATATGTGTGTATGTCAGGAGTCCAGAGATCAGCATTTAGACAGCCCTCTCCTTATATTTTTAGGCAGTCTTTCACTTGAACCAAGGGGCTTGTCAGTTGGGCCAATCTAGCTAAGCAGCCTGAGAATGAACGAAATGGGGGGTGGGGGTGGGGGGAGTGCAGCAGAATCCTGCCCTGCCACCAGAGCATTCTGAGTGTGTGTGCTGTGTCATCTCCATACATCAGTTACATATGCCCTGGGAATCCAAACTTGGATCCTCAGGCTTACACAAGTGCTTAACCAGCATCCTGGTCCTGTCTTTAGCTCTTGATACAATCTCTTTAGGTTAAGATTTCTATATATGAACATGGGGATGGAGGTAGGGAGGAGTTCTGGCCACATTCTGATCACAGCAATGCTCAAAATCAAGTTAAATTTTCCTTGTATTATGAACAATTACAATTTAAAAGTGGTCTACACATTCCTCCCATGACTTTGATTAATATGCTAAGTGACTATAAGTAGGAATTTCAAACACTGCTTAAAGATATATTTTCTCAAGATAATATCATACACATTGATAGAGATGTACATCCTTACGTAGAATAAATCTAGCTATGCTTATTATACTATACTATAATATATAATATAGTATAGTATAATATAATACTATTTAACATGATAGAGCTATCTGAGGGGCTAGAATCACAAGTCGTATTTTAATTTTTTTTAATCTGGGTTTGAAATAAAACTAAAAAGAAAGCTAGAGACATTTTTCTGTTGACCTTTTTAAGTCCCTGCAGTGTTCTGCTTGACTCTGTTGTTTGCTTTTTGAGTAAACAATCTGTCGGAAAATGAAGAGTTACCGTTGTGTTTCGAGAAGCACTCCAGTTGAGCTGTTCTCTGGCTAAATAGGTTTCTGTGGGCTGGTCTGTCCATGATTCTTAACACTGAGTGTAGGAGAAAATGTATTTGGGGTTCCAAATAGCATTCCTAGGAATAAAAAGTGCAGTAGGATAGGGACTTTGTGTTCTGTTCTAGTCACTCTGTCCCTTTGGCAGTCATTTACTCGTTCAGGCCATTGTGAGACTCTGAACAAACAGGAGACAATCTGTGTTCATACTTTTGAGTGGCAAGTTTAATTTAGACAAATCTGCAAATCTGAGAACAAGATTCCATTGGCTCCCACTGAGCTCCTTCACCCCCTCAACTTGGCCATGGCTCCTCCAGTCTTGCCACAGTCATGGCTGGATGTAGTGTGTGTACAAAGAGCTGTGGGAACAATTCAGTGCTGGGATCCACTAGAGCTTGGAGTTGATTGTTAAACCCTAGAGAGCGCCTTTTAAAATCGCATCTCTGGTTTCCTGGGTGATGTACACATCTGCAGTCATGTGAGAACAATATACAACTTTGTTCCTCAAAGTGTGGGCTACTTGAATTTGGTACAGGAAGGAAGAAAATGAGAAGCTGTACAGCATTTAGATTAAGCTTCCTGAAGGAGAGGGGAACATTGGGAATATGCTATTTTGCACGGTATTAGAATTGAAACCACATAGAGCCAACCTCAATGCATGAATAATTCTTTTACTTCTCTTCAGGATGAAAACAAACCTCTAGTAGAGCTACCAGTGTTTTCAAACTTCAGATAACCATTATAGGTAGTCCTTAAATTGCACAGCAATGCAGGAACAGTATGTGCTTGAGCGCTCTGAAATCATGCAAAGCCATCATAATAACAAATGGAGAATCTGTGTTGGTTCTGTGGCCATTAGAAAGAATCAACACATTAAAATCTCTTATTGTTGGTGTTTAATGTAGAAAGAAAATAAAAAATATTAGGATGCGCATTTAGTGCATCTTGGGTGTAAACATTAGAATCCTTAATAATGATATGCTTTGTAACAACTTAGCCAAGGTGATTTTATCAGTAGCTATGGGTTGGACAATGTATCATATGATAGCAACAAAACACAGTTGCCATGAATGTAGATCCAAATGGAGCCTCAGAGAGGCTCTTCCACAGACTTATTTTTCTAGACTAATCTGAGAGAAAGGAAGAGATTTGGGAGAGCATGGAGAACTGATTTCATCTGAAAAATGTGGCTATGTCTTAATCCCAGTAGGCCAAGAACTGTACTACAAAAAAGTGGTTAAATGAAAACTTACTTCCATCTCTTATGATTCCTTTGGGGCACAGTGAATTGCCTTATTATAGTCTATATATCATTCCTTTTATATTTTAGATGAGTGCCCCTCCATAGGTTCATGTACTGAAAGCTTGGTTCATGCCACATGATGCTGTTGTGACATAGTAAAAACTTTGAGAGACAGCGCTGAGGTGACATTTTAAGTTATTGGGAACTTGCCTGCAAATGGCTTTTTTTTTAATATTTAGAAATTCATACTTTATTTTGATTGTCTTTATGCCAGATCCTGCTGGTAACTCCTCTCAGAGCCATCCCCATACCTCAGACTTCCAAACCACCACTTCCTACCTCCTACTCTTCCCAATTTTGTGCTCGGCATTTTTTAACTCAATAACTCACTGTTTTTATTGTGTTTTCAATACACCTACAGTGTGGCGTCATCCACTGGAGTGTGGTTATCTGACCAAAGGTCACCCCATTAAATAAACTGACTCTCCTTCATCCACAAAGGTCGGCGATCATGAGTGCCTTCAGTATGCATGCTGGAAGGCTGACTGGAAGGTTTGATTCTCTTCAGGTCTTGTGCAGGCAACCACAGGTGCTTATGAGTTTGTAAACACAACAGTTCTGCTGGCTTCATAAAGCATTGTTTTGCTTTGGTTGTCCCTGACCTCTGACTTCTACAAACTTTCAGATTCTTTTCCAAGATGGCGTCAAAATCCGGGGATAAAGATGTTCCATTTGTGGTTGAGTACTCTAAAGTTACTTACTCTCTGTACTTTGACCAGTTGTGGGTTTCTGGACTAACTACTATGCACTGTACAAAGAAACTTCTCTACTGAGTTGGAGAGCTGTACTAATTCTGGTCCATGACTGGTTCACTGCATCCTCAAAGGGTATTGTGGGAGCCATTTCTTCCTCTGTCTCTGTTTTACTACACAGCTGCCAAGCAAGCACCTTGTTCCAACACATCCCCTACCAGAATGTGCTTGTTATCTTAACAAAAGCCAAAGGCAATGGGGACAACTAACTATATACTAAAACCTTTGAAACTGTAAGCAAAGAAAAGATTTTCTTTAATTTTATTATCTGAAATATTTTGCTCTAGTATTAGAAAACTAACATGCTGCTAAAAAAAAATGAAATAGAATTTTAAAACATTAACTCATAAGCTTGATGGCCAGCATAAAATTTGGAGGAAAGAAATTTTATAAGGAGAATTAAGAATGCCTCATAATTGTGATTTTCTTTTTTTGTAAAGTAAGTGGTTTGAGCTCATTAAGTCAATTGGTAGAAGCAAGTTTTTAAAATGATTTTAGAGCATGAAATAATTTGTCAAAATAGCTTTTAGGAAAATAACAAGAATGCATAAAAATAGTAAAATAAAGTGGAAAGATCAAGCCTGTGTTTTTAACACATTTTGTGAATCAATTTTGGTAATTTTTTAAAGACAAGAATTTCATGTAACATACCAACATTTTGTGGAACCAAAGACCATAAGTAAACATCTGAGTTTATTGTAGGAGAGATAACTATCTAAAATGTCTTTATAGAGAGAAAGAGTAAGTCGTTATATAAAAAAAAAAAAAAAGGGTTAAGAATATCTTATCTGCAGGGGGTTTTTTTTTTTTTTTTTTTTTTTTTGCTAATAGTATCCCATTTGTAAGCAAACAGGAAGTGGCTCTGTGGCTGAAGTTTACTAGGGTGACAGGTAGACTAGCTTAGGAACTGGACTGATTTCTCAAAGTGAGCTTAGCGCGCTTGAGGGAGAGCATTTGAGAATAGAGCAATCCAGCTGACATACTAAACCCTGAGAAGATAACTGAGTCAGCCCAGCTGGAAGACGCTTGTAGGGAGGCTCAGAAATTGCTGTTAGAGATGACCGGTGTTAGCATATACATTAGGAATGTGGATTAGGAGTAAACAGCAAATTAATGGAACCGTTGAAAATGAGCTGGGAGCATCAGCTGACAGTAGTGAGGACAATGGAGCATGCGTGAGTAGAGATCGAAGAACTGTTTTAATAAAAAGGACACCGAACAGAGCAAAGAGAGAGGGGTTTAATCTGAAACTTGCTCATGCAATATTCTGAGATTGTATATTAACTAAAGAAAGGTACCTGCAAAGTCAATAAGCTGGGGCAGTATAGGTTGTCAGGGCCTTGCCATCCCAGAGAATTATAATGCTTGCCTCCACATAGATCTCATTTTTTTGTAAAGCAAGAAATTACTGAAGCAGAATGCCTGGATTGAGGTCTCTGCTTCTAGAATATCATATGTTATGTCATGCATACATACAAATATGCAATAATGAAAGCAATAAAATACTTGTGAATTATGAGGACCACTGGATTCTCTTTTTCTGATCACACTGTACTTTTTTTGATGTTCATCCTAAGTATAGACGATGAGTGGTATGAGCATTCTCAGGTGAAGCCCTGATGGAATTTACCATTATCAACTGATGGCTTCTATGGAGAAAAGAGAAAGGCTCAGAGAATTCGCTCAGAGAATTCTCTGTTAGTTACTGCACCATAAATCTAGGTGCCCAAATTACTCATGTGATAGTGCTCACTTTTAAGTTAGAAACTCTTGTCTGTATTTCTGAAGTCCTTTGATAAATGATGAGCCAACACTTCAGTGATAATGATTTTTAATGGGAGGAAATTCTTGGTCTTTAAGTGACCAAGCAAGAATCAGCTATCAGTATTTGTTATTTAAACCAAAGTGCAAACCCCAAAGAATTTTCTAGAACTGCTTGTCTATATCAAAACATCTGCATTCATTTGGGATATACAATGGACATATTGTATAATGGACTTTTAAGGACGTCTTCCTTTTTCTTAAATAAAAGTTAGCATCTTAGCTAATAAAATGGTTTCAAGAGAAAATCTTTGACTGCTTTAAGATCTTACATGTACACTGGAATTAAAACCTCTACTGAAATTTGAAAAAAAAAAACATAAAACAAAACAAGATCTGGAACCAAATATTAAAGTAAGCAGCAGAACTGCTGAACATCACAATTTGTAAGCACTAGCTTTCGTGTGTGTGTGTGTGTGTGTGTGTGTGTGTATGTGTGTGTGTGTGTGTGTGTACCCAAGGTTGATGTCTATGGTCTCTTTCAATCTCTTGTCACCAAGGCAAGGTCTGTTATTTGAAACCAGAGCTCATTGATTTGGCTAACTTAGCCAGCCATCTTTTTCTAGGAGTCACCTGTGTTTGCCCTCTCATGTGCTGGGATTACAGGCCGGCTGTGACAACTGCTCAGGTTTTATCTGGGTGCTGAGGATTCTAACTTCAGTTTTATCCTTTCATAGCAAAGACTTTGCCCACTGAGTCGTGTTCCTATGCCCAAGAAGAAGGCTTTGAAGAACATCTATGCAGAAAGTTGTATCACATCCAGCTAGTTCTCTTGTGTCCTATTTTTGGTAACTCCATAGTCAAGAGCTCTTAAAACATTCTTCACTTATTTAAAGACTAGAGAAGCAATGTAATAAAATTCTGTCTAAACTTCATGAACTTGAGGTTTGTTGACAAAGCACATCCCACCAATTTATTGCCTTGTGACACATGAAGTTTCTTTGACATTGGACCTTCTGGTTACATTTGTATCTTCCCCAACACTGGATGAATGCCTCTACTATGCTTCACCCACTGCATACAGACAGATGGCTTAGTGTGCAGATTTATATTATAATATGAGTGGCAGAAAGGTTTCCTGTCTTCTGCTGAAAAATAGCTGATTACCACCAGGCTTGAGCACGTCTTCAAAGTCCTTTTCTTGTGCAAACTGAACTAACTTCCCTAAAGAATCCACCTCTGTCTTTAACAGCCTGAAGTATGCCTGCCTTAGTGACTTGAAAGCAGTGCTTTTCCAGAGTTAAAAATTTGGCCAAGAGTCTAAATTAACTTGATTTTCCTCTTCCTCTCTCTAATTTTAAAGATCTTTAACAAATGAAACATCTAAACTTTCCAGCTGTCTACCAGACTGATGAATACTTATCTGAGTTACTGTTCTATTGCTGAGAGAAGACACCAAGACCAAGGCAAAGTTTTGGAGAACCATCATGGCGAGAAGCATGGTAGCAGGCAGGTAGGCATAATGGATGCATTCTCATAGGTGGAAGCCTATGAGAGCCATTCTTAGTCAAACCATCAAAGTATTCATGAGGAAAAAATGATAGGAAAATTGGAACAGATGAAGGTTGTAAGCCTTCTCTTTTATAAAATTAAAATGCTGCTTCTTAACTCGTTAGCATATGAATAGCAAAGAGAAGTTATCGTTCAGATATTTTGCCTCTTCCTATGTATTTTGAGAAGTAGAATGCTTATGTACATGTATGAAAAAGTCAGAGAGTAGCATTGTCTTCTGAAAAATCATTTCTTCACCTCAATTTTCTGGGCACTTTCTCTTATGGAACCTGAAGCTCAGTAATTTGGCCAGACTGACTGACAAGAAAGACTGACTGACAAGAAAGACTGACTGACAAGAAAGACTGACTGACAAGAAAGACTGACTGACAAGAAAGCCTTTAGAGATCCTCTGGTCTCTGCCGTCTCAGCAGTAGGAATTATATATACACCGTCAGCCTTAGCGTTTTACATGAGTACTGGAGATCTGAACTCAGATTCTTATTATGTTTGTGGGTTCTGCTAACCCTTCCCTCTTGAACCATCTATCTTAATCCCTCTTTAGAATCTTCTAATAGCTACTTGCTATCAGCCTTTATATAAGACCTAATGTTTGCCTGACTCCTAGGTAAAACTAGGACTATATTGCAGAACCTTGCACAACTTTAACTTCTACCAACCCTGAAGCTAAGATGTGGTAACACCTGAATCACACACAAAAAGAGATCTGTCCTAACTAAAGGCGTCATCTAAATCCCACAGAAATGATTTGCCTCCCTTCCTAAGTCCCCCTAGCTGATGACTTTACTTGTACTTTGTAAAAACAATGATCTTCAGGGACTATAGAAGGTCCTGTAACATATTTTTATGTAGGAACATGCCATTTAGAAGAATTCGAAGCCTTAGTTTTGAGCCAGGGTCAATCATATTTGTCTCAGAATATACTTCTTTTATCTCCTTTAAAGCCAAGTGGTTATTTTACCTTTACACCCATATAAAGTGACACCAACCACGCGTATAGTGTCCTGGCATATTCCTTCTCTTGATTACATCCAAGGGGAGGGAATTATGCTGAGTGTGAACACTGAGGGGTGGGACTTCAGGGAAATCTTACACTTTCACTGGATAAGCTTTTCCAGTTTTTTTGGTTTCCTCCTATATCTTATGGGGTGGGGTAATACTGGTTGATTCCTAAGTATCCTAACCATGTTGAGTCTCCCACATCATTGTGAACCTAAATATCAGGAATGGTCCATTTTTTTTTGTTTTGTTTTGAGAAATAACATTGTAAAGAACCACCCTTCTCCACAGGACAGGTTCAAGGACACTGCCCTTATTTACTTCTGAGAATCCAAAGTCCCCCAAAGTCCCCATTCATTGTCTCGCATGAATCAGCTAAATTGCTTTATTCTGAACCATCACCTGGAGAACATAGTCCATTAATCAGACTTGATTATGCTTTAGTTAAACTTTCTCCTTATCTAATCCACGAACTTTGGTTCACCTCCGTCTGAGCCTACATGCGCTTCCTCCTGGGACAGTCCTCCTATGTAAAGGTTGACTGAACTCAGGGCAAAACACTCTTTGACCAATTGTTTTATCTGGCCTCCTCCAAGCTTCATTTCTTCACTGGGTTTTCTGCCTGGAGGTTTGTGTAGCAATGTCTACTCTTCCTATAAAAGATAACTCTGCTGCTCATGATGGCCACCTCCCACTTTCTTCTGAGGACCTCTCTCCTCTAATCCTCTCATTAAAAATCTATATTAAAGTGCATTATTATTATTATTATTATTATTATTATTATTATTATTATTATCAACTCTGCTTCAAAACAATGGAAAAGAACATCCTTTCTGTCTAATGACCTGCCCCCCGTATGGCATTTAGTGATATCAGCCTGTTGTAACAGTGTTTTCTCAACTTCTAACAGCATTAATCCTTTTCAGTAAAGTCTTTCTTTACCTAAGTCCAAATTTGTTCTCTATTTGACACCTCTATGCCCTTTAAGACAGCATCCTCTTCAGCTACCATGAATAATTTCTTAAATCGTTGCTCTGAGCACAGGGCAATTATTCCTGTGTCCCTGGCTTCCGAGCGACGAGACAATGACTTAAGTGAGTCATGTAGAAATCTCTGCACAGCCATAGTCCCTTTCCTTGGAACAACTAATTAAAATTATTCATCTCAGACTCTGATGAATTCAATCTGGTTAGTTGAAATTAATATCGGGCTAAAATTAGGGGAAGTTAAAATTTCTTTCATTCTATTTATTTGGTGGTTGTTTTATGTCTTTGGTATGAAGACTGAACACAGGGCCTCACACACTCTAGCTGTCTTAGGGTTAGTATTGTTGTGTTGAAACACCATGACCAGAAGCAATTTGAGGAGAAAACTAAGTTCCTGAATTATAGTCCACTGAAGGAAACTAAAATAGTAAATTCAACTGGGAACCTGGAGGCAGGAGATGATACAGAAGTAATAGAGGGCCAGTGTTTACTGGCTTGCTTTTCGTCACTTTCTCAGCCTGCTTTCTTTTAAAACCCAGGAACGCCAGCCCAGGGATGGCTCTGCCTACAATCATCTGTGATCTCTCTATCAATAACTAATTAGGACAACATCTTACAGGTTTGCCTATAACTTGATCTTATGGAGACATTTTTATAATTGAGGTTTCCCTCCTCTCAGATGACTTTAGCGTGTATCATGTTGACATAAAACAAGCCAGTGGCCTACCAAAATAAGCTAGGATTTTTGGAGAAACAACCATTTATAATTTACTAAATCTTCCTAGATAGGCAATAGAATAAAATTATTTGATTTTAAAATATTTATTTTACTTATAATTGTGTGTGTGTGTGTGTGTGTGTGTGTGTGTGTGTGTGTGTGTGTGCGCTCTCATGCTCATATATGAACATGTGGGTGCCCATGGAGGCCAGAAGAGGGATTGATACCCATTGGAGCTGGACTTACCGGCCTTTTGGGAGTCACCAGAAACAGATACTAGGAACCAAATTCCAGTACTCTGCTTTGCACTACTATTTAGATACTAGGTCAAGATGAAAGATGAGCTTTGAATGTGTACTAGGTCTCAGCTGAATAAAGCAAAACCCACAACTCCATGATTTTTATATGAATTCTTAGGAGCTTGTTTAGGAAATGCTAATTACACTCTGGCTTTATTTGGAATATTTTTAGCTTTTAATGAAAATAGATTTGAAATTATAGCTATGGTGTTTTGTACATTTTTCATAAACCTAAACATTTTTTCCTCTATTATAAAAACTCTCTGTCTGACTTTATTACATTATTTAATGGTCAAATAAAACAAAACATAACAAAAGAAAAACAATTAAAAAACACCATGTCTACTTTATTGAGGTATTATTAGCACAGAAACACATGTATAAATGTACATTACACAGACAAATGTACAATAAGTATATATGTATACTTACTGTCCATTTTTTGAGCTTGGCAGTAAGTACCCATATTGTATATTTCATGCTCTTTCACTTTCCCAGGAAAATTGCTTATTTATAATCTTCTAAAATCAACTCCTATTTAGATATCTAGAGATATTTTATGTTAGGTTTTCTTTCAAGAGTTTATGGGTGCCTACATGTTCACTAGTTCTTCAAACTCTGGCTCTATTTGTCATTTGGTCATCACTCAAAGTCTACAGATTATGCATTTACCAAGGTTTCGAGAAAGGGAAACAATGAGTTCCTGAAATCCCCCAAACTGCTCTACTGCTCATGGGTAGATTTCATAAGATGGTGTGGGAGAGAATACCAGCCTGAGACAAAGTTACTTTGAACTTGATTGGATAGAATATCTCATTTAACCAGAATATCAAAGTGGTGTTCAAAACCACATGGTCAGTCCTTGAGATTTATATCTAGAACACACATGCACACACACACACACTTACACGCACACACACTATATAAAGATAAAGTGCTATCAGTGATATATATATATATATATATATATATATATATATATATATATATATATCTTGGTATATATATATATATATAATCACTGATAGCACTAATTTTGTTCCTAAGCTATTTTACAGTGTGTTAAAATGCCTCTGCCTAATAAGAAAGCTGAATGAAGCCAGTAATCAGAAGAGCAGAGTAATCAGAAGAGCAGAGTTAGACATGGCAACAATACCTAGAGTTGTTCACTGGGATCGCTGATTTTGGGTGAGTATGAGGCTTCACATATCTCTCACCTTGTTGGAATTCAGCTCTTCAGCCCTTGCTTAGATTCTGAGAACCCATTTCTTAATTGTTATTTGATCCTGATTCATATTCTTCTGTCTGCCTTATTCTGGTCTTTTCAGGACAGATCACAAAACCAAATAACAATAGCAACCACAAAACCCATCTGGCCATGAACACCAACTATGATTATGGTATATGTCTTTATGAGTTTATTATTGGTGTTAATAATGTTGTGTATTGAACCCAGGTCATTGGAACACATTGGGCCAGAACTATATTACTGCACAACACCCATATGTTCCATAAATATGTTATTTTTCATCATTCCCATCTACATATCTACACTACATATTTATTTGACCTACCAACATGTTTTAATTCAGAAAAGACAGTATCGATGAAATATTCCTTTTTGATGAGATACATCATTCTTAAAGGAAGAGTGTGGGATGGACACTGTGGGGAAGTGAGCATCATATACATTGCACCATGCATTTTTTTCCTCCTCTTGAGAAGGAAAAGAAGATGCCAGTATTGAGCCCAATGAATGGTGTTCAGATTTCAATTTCTTGTTTTTCTGCTCAAGATGTATACACATTTACATTTAGTATTTAATGTCTCAGCTCTGAAATTTGCAGAAACAATAAAAGGGAGTCTCATCAAATATAATGAGTGGCACTGACATATTTTATTTTGTTACTAGAATTGTCTTCCTATATGCAAAGAGATCCTTGTTGTTAGTTCAATGAGTGATTGGATCCAGGGAGAGGGAAAAGCCACATCTTCACATTTAGTCATAAAGTACTTCTCTTTCTGATGACAAAGGATCTTCTTGTTTCAGGAAATTAGCTATAGGAAAGTCTCATGGTTTCTGTTAGAGGAGAAAGGAGGTAGATTAGAGGAAAGGCGTGTAGATTAGATGAAGATAAAATGGTAGCACAGTTAACTGAGTGTTATAATGAGAAAGCAATGACAAGGTAAATGAATGTAGATTCTTTCGATGATAGAGCCGCATGCAGTGTTTCCTGAAGCAAGAGTCTATGATTGTGCTCCTGCATTTTATTTTACTTATTCTTTCAGGACTGTGACCAAATACTGGACAAGAGGTAAGTTAAGGGAGGTAAGACTGATTCTGGCTTAAGGACTGAGGAGATCATTCTGTCAGTGCAAGGAACACAAAGCAACAGGCAGGGGAGGCACAGCGGCAAGAGGAGAAGGCTAACTGGCCACGTTGTATCCTTACCGAGGAAGCAAAGAATGATCATTTCTTGTATTTGGATCACTTTCTACTTTTTAATCAACCTGTGCATGAACCCTGGAAAATGATGCCCTGTACTTTTAAGATGGATCTTCTCACATCAGTTAACCTAATCAAGATGATGCCTTACAGGCATTGCCAGCTATCTCCTAGGTGATTCTAGATTCTAGATTCTGTCAAATTGATAATCACTACAGCCACCACATACCTGAGTACCCATTCAGCAGATATAGTGAAGTCATCTGACAGCTTTCTGTAGGCGAGCAGCACAGCCATCTTTCTTGTAGTTACAGGAGAGACTGATGCTAGAACAAATAACTCCATCAATCATGTCAGCACCGTGTCAGCCCATGTGCCTGACCATCACTCTAGCCTTTCTCTTTGTATCCTGTATCTGTCTGCTCACTCTGCTTATGTGAAGATGCTCTGCTGGGACATCTGTCCTTAAATAGCTATTTCTGTTCCTCTGTTCATAGCACGATCCTTGAGCTCCTGGAAAAGCTAGCTGACTCTGGGGATACAAAAGAGACTGGATTTTAGCTTCTCGAGCACACAGGTATCTCTAGACAAAATCTGTCAGTGGGGAAAACTTGATATTTTGACAGTGTTTTTTTTCCCACATCCTACAAAGAAAAAGATATTCTCTCTGAAAAAAAAAGAAAAAAAAAAACAACCACTCTTTTTTGCTTTATCACCTTCAAACACTGTAAAAAGGCATATTTGAATGCCTTGTCCTTGGAGGCCTGTAAGTTGAGAGTGACTTGGGTGTGGGTTCCTTTTAGCACCCCTGCAGGGCAATTGAACAAGTCTGTGAAATTACCTAAGCTACTTATGAGCAGAACAAGATGGTGTAATTTATAGGGTCCTTTTGGTTTCTAATCTCCATGATATACTCTGTAATGCTTCGTAAATGGCATTTTTACTAGCCTGTATACTAAAATACACACTCATTTTGCTTGACAAGTGTTTGTGTGGTAGATGAATGTTTCTGAATATATTTTTATTATTTATCATTGTTTAACCTTGGTTGAGCTCTGGTAGCATTGGCATTGAATAAGACATGGTCTCTATGCTTTAAGAAACAGATACTGTGTGATTCAAAAAATCATATACTCATATATCCATATGGAAAATTTGGGGGCAGGCAAAAGTAAGGGAAACACGCATAAGCTTGCATTTAGTAAGTCTTTAGCATGTATACATCTATCTATCTATCTATCTATCTATCTATCTATCTATCTATCTATCTATCCATGTTCAGGCTCCTTTCTGGCTACTTTTCTCTACAAATTCATATGCTTTTCCCATTGGATGGATGTCTTTAATTTCTGTGTTACATATTGAAGCCCCGATAACTTGCATAACCCATGACACAATGATTTTCTGTTGGATAAACAAAGTGTCTATAAATTTAAATGGGCCAGTAAGTGGAAGATGATTGCCATTCTGAGTCAAAGAAATGATAAAGTATAGTTTGTGTTTCAGAGACTAGTGCCTTTCTTTCCTATAGTCAAGTATAATAATTTCAGTTCACGTATCTTCTTTGCTCTAGATAATACAGTCATCTCTGATTCAATTACAGCACCCCTAATGGTACCCCTAAAACAGCATCCTTAATCATGTTTTAGCTTACTTACTTGGAATGGAAAAACTGTCTTTAAACATCCCCTATTAAAATTGGTTATCAATATCTTCAAGGGCTGAGATTAACACCTAAGGGGGGCTGCTGCAGGGGAATGAGGTTTTCTTTTTCCAGTTCACTCTACAGCAACATCTTCATGTAGGGTGAGCAAGCACTTGAGAAACAGTAATTTTGAAAAGAAAACTTCCCAATTAATCAACACAAAGCACATTCAAGTGTATAGAACTTGAAAAATAGCAGCTGTAGGCATTATTCTTTTTATGAATCCCCAGCTGTTTTGAGAGAGATAACAACCACAGATCAGGAGAAGGGTAGGAATTCATTATTTCAAATTAAGATAATCCATTATCAGTTTCTTAGGAAAAAAAACTTTATTCATGGTGATATCCATGCATTGGAGTTTTGTACTATTAGTTTCTTGTTATAGTTACCTTTGATGAAAACTTTTTGTAGTAAAG
Organism: Arvicanthis niloticus; assembly: GCF_011762505.2. Lineage (NCBI taxonomy): Eukaryota > Metazoa > Chordata > Mammalia > Rodentia > Muridae > Arvicanthis > Arvicanthis niloticus. The sequence continues at coordinate 41,228,302 of NC_047674.1, read as the reverse complement.
ATGAGATTTTGATCAATGGGAATAGGGATTGTTCCATCTTCACAAATGTTCTTGTTTCTTGAGTATATGAGCTTTTAATAGTAGCTCTGGTAATCAGAAGACTGGGATGCAGTTTTGCTTCCAGCCATAATATTAAGAATCGGAAAAATGGGATGCTGAACATCAGTTGTCTCCTTACAGAAGCATAGTCCCAACTTTATCATCAACTGCCTTGCTTAGCAAAGTTCGGTTGGATTGTGGGTTTGCCTCTTACCCAACAGTGCAAAGCCAACTATTTTAATATGCATTGTAGATTCAACAGAAGTATTCAAGTGTAACTGAAGTACTCAGCTAAGAGGTTACAAAGACATTACAAAGTCGCATGCAGGTAATGGTTTATAATGGGTTTAGAAATTATACATATGTGTGTGTGTATGTGGTGTGTGTGTGTGTCTGTGTGTGCTCACAATGTTAGATGCACTTCTTATGCATGTGAGCAGGACAGAAATAGGCAGTTCATATATTCAGTCACTCCCTACCTTTGTGTTTGTTTGTTTGTTTGTTTGTTTGTTTTTTAAGAAAAGGTCTCCCAGGCACATGGAGCTCACTGATTTTTCAGCTAGACTAGCTCATCAACCAGCCACAGGGATTGTTTCAACTTTATAATCAACTGCCTTGCTTACCAAAGTTTTGTTGGAATGTGGGTTTGCCTCTTACCCAACAGTGCAAAGTCAACTATTTTAATATGCATTGTAGATTCAATTAGTGCTCTCTGTCCACCAGTACCGGGGTGGCAAACAAGTGTCCCTGTCCCCTGCTTTTTGGATGCTTGCTGAGGATCCAAACTCAGTCTTTCATGCTTGTGCAGCAAGCAAGTTATGGAACTTTTGGGCTCATTAAAGACCAAGTAGAGTGATATAAGACTGTTTCCAGTGTCTTTATATTTAATATTCTCCTGGTGTTCCACTTACCCCTGTCATAGTTCATAAGCACACATGTTTACGTGGTATGAAAAGGAAAGAGACTTTAGATCTGATGCCCAACTGAACAAAAAAATGTCAACCCTGAGGTAACCCCTTTCATTCATGGCAACACTTTTCAGCCCTCTCAGAAGATGATGGAATTGTAGTTTTAAAGATGTAATGGTCTTTGGACAAGTTGCCCACTATAGTAAATCATATTTCAGATCTGTCTACTGATGCAAGATAAAAGATATGGCAACATGGTAGATGATAATAGGAAATATAAAACAAAACACCTTTCCTGTGGAGTTTAAGGACCATTTATCAACATCAAATTTCAATGTCCTTCTGGCACCAGGATAAAGAGTGTAGCTCTCAGTTTATTCAATTTTGACACATATACATGCTTCACTGCTCCTCAGTCTGTGTTCTTCTGTTTAACTTACAAAGTTATGAAGAGAGAGGATATCAAAGATAAGCAGAGGCCAAGACTACTTGATTTAGTATTCTAAACTGAGGGTAAAAATTAACTCTACATGATAAGCACAAAAGTGAAATTCTTTGCTTTAGGGGAAAAAAAATCTCCTGTCACATTTCTACCCATTCTGAACTTATTTGGAATATACAACACATGTTCTTCAACAATGCAGTAATAAGTTTTCAGAAACAAATGAATAAGTTGAACTAGAGAGATTTGATTTCCAGCAATCTTTTCTGTATTGTATTCCCTTTTCAGTTGAATTTATTTATCTTTTGTTCCTGGAGATTAGCAAAGAGGGACATAAAACTGGGACCTGCAAAAAGTACTTGAAGAAATGAATATGTACAAGGTCTGAAAAGCTGCAAATTAGTGGCCGAGGTTACGGAATGGGCATTGGAGCCAAATTCTCGTTGCTTTATAAGCATCTTCTCCAGGACAGTACCAGTAAGGGAAGGTCTCAGCTCCATGCAAGCTTTTCCTTTGCTTTATCTTTACAAAAAAGTAAAGCATGTTTGCTTTAGTCTTGATTTTTATTAATCATCTGTTACCTGGAGGTTGGATATCTTATTTTATTTTTAAAAATACTTTTATGGTTTTTTTGGTCTTGTACCTATTCCCAAAAAGACTGTCTTAATGACAATTATCTTGTCTCTAACAGCTGGCATACAGAAAATATCCCACTGGTCCCTTTCCAGTTCATGTCCTCCACTGGAATGATCCACAGTCCTGGCAAAAGCTTACCCTTTTGGCTTTTCTTGAAGAACTCTCTTGATGAGAACATTGCCTTGGGTTTATTCAGTTTGACTGACCTGGCAGCTTCTTCCCTGTGACATTTACATTGTGACATATCCATTTCTGTTCATATTCCATGCTGCCCCTTTCAACAAGTCCTAGGTAAGGTCACTGACAGGTAGTAAGCCATAAGTATTTACAACCTACAGTTCACTAAACTTTGACATATGTGCACACGGTGAGACCATGACCAGAGTGAAATGATTGAGTACATCCATTACCCCCAAATTGCTCTTTGATCTCCAGGCTGTTTTGCCAGGGTACTAGATCACTCCTGAAAAAGAACTGACAGAAAGGATGGAACTCAGTGTTGGCAGTTATCTCCATCTTCTCCATCCTAGTCCGTTCTAGGGGCACCATTACAACGTACACAGGAAAATTTATTGTTACAGTTGAAAATCATTTTGTGATTTCTGTACAACACTGCTGAGAATTGCTTTTGTTTCTTATGCCAGAAACAGCTAGCTACCAATATCCATGCCTTTACTCTTTAGTAATGGCTCCCTGTAGTTTGTGCTGAACGGAAATATGCTCTTCCACTGACAACCTCATTTCCCAATTTCCTTTGCAGTTTGACGTGACATGGCTCTGCCCAATAGAGTATGAGCAGAAGTTCAAGCACAGCAACTTGCAGTTGAAGAAAAGGAGAGTGGATTTGTGTCCTTTTAGCTTCTGACTGGCTGCAATGGAGTTCTGATGGCCACGTGAGACCATGAGAGAGAAACTGAGTATGGCAGGAGGCAAGACAAAAATGAGAATGGATTTCTGAAAGTCTTAATGGAAGTATAAATACCTATCAATGTTACTAAACACTTTGGGACATCTGACATTTTGTTATTGAATCCCAACCTATAATTCTGTTTTCTCATCATCATTTACCTATTCATTGTACTCATTGTGATTAGAACACTTTTCCTATGACCTGAATATTTGTGCTTATCTGCTAATTCAGATGTTGAAATCTAACCTCCAGTGTGGTAGTATTAAGAAATGGGGTTTGGAGAAGTGATGGGGTCTCTCCCTTCATGACTGGAATAAGCATCCTCTGATAGAAGACTAAGAAGCTGGACCATTTCTTAACCATGTGAGTAGACTTTATCCAAGCATAGACTCTGTCTAAAGAGAATGAGCCCTAATCAGAGTCATGGAATCAGCTAGCATCTTAAGCTTGGAATACTCAGATTTCCAGTAATAAGAGATACACTTTTATTGTTTATAAGCTATTCAATTTATGGTACTTTAAAAAATAGGAGCCAAATGGATTAAGGCAAGTTCTGTTTTATAAAGTATACACAGATCTTATGGTAATGATCATGTGTTTCTTCTTAAAAAAATTCCAAAGATAAAGGATGGACTATTTGAAGTCAGTTTTAATGCTGTTCATGGAAGTGTGGCCATTTCTTTAGAAGAAATGCTTGGGCAAGAGTGACAACTGGCAATTAAATGACTTAGATGCTCCATTTCTGTTCTTTAGAGTTACTCTTTGAATAGAACTTGGCTGGATACCCTTTTCTCATTTATTAGATCCACAATATGAAGGACTGAAGGAGCTAAAGGGGTTTGCAACCACATAGAAAGAACAACAATGTCAACTAACTAGAGCCTTTATAGGTCCCAGGGATTAAATCACCAACCAAAGAGTTTACATGGGTAGATCCATGGCTCCCATTACATGTGTTGCAGAGGACTGTCTTATCTGTCATCACTGGGAGGGGAGGTGCTTGTTTCTGTGGAGGCTTGTTAACCCAATGAAGGGGGATGCTTGAGGGGTGAGGTGGTAGTGGATGGGTTGGTGAGTACCCTCTTAGAGGCAAAGGGGAGGGGGATGGGATGGGGGGTTTGCAGAGAGGAGACTGGAAAGGGAACAACATTTGAAATGTAAATAAATAAAATAATCAATAATAAATAAATTCTTCTCAAAACCATAGCTATTTTACCTTCATTTCAATGCCAGTTAGAAACTATTAAAAATGGCAACAAGCCTTTATTTGATACTATCAAGTAAATAGGCTGGCATGGTGCTTTTACAGGCTATGTTCTGAAAAACCGAGTGTTAAATATGTCATCATTCCATACTTTCTCATATTCAGAAAGCCTAATTTGATGTTATCTTGTCTCCACAGCTGCAATGATTTTCCCTGCCAGCCTCACACCCCTAAACATTTGAACTCCTTTATTATACTGGTAGATATTATGTAATGAAAGTAGTTTCAAATGACCGTAACATAACAAGACGTTTACTGCTGCTGAATTGAAGTACCAGGCTCAGCAGATGAACAGGTTGCCTAGCAACTGATACTGCAAGCTCCAGTGACTGCTCATGCCCACTGAGACTGACAAGGGATCCATCACTGGTTGCCTGTGCCTTGCTATTTAGGCAATTCTGACAGTGAGACCAAAAATCCTAAAAGGAGATGTGTGTGATTAAACATAAAATTTGAAGCATCTAGCTCTCATTTTTCATATCTGGCATCCAGATTACCTTTTGATATCCCCTTAGAACTAGAGTCAGAAAGTTTTCTTCCTGAATTTCTTGGACTAAAGGGGGAATGAAAAAGGCCATAGAGAATAGAGCGAGTAGAAAAATTAATATTTGAACAGAATAATATATAAAATGAACTTTGATGTCCTGTTTTATGTCGGGGTTTGATTTAGTTTGGCTGTGAGTCATAGCTCATACACGCATGACTAGGCATGTCCAAAAAATTTTACCTTAGAATATAACAACCACAAAATGCTTCCTGAATATCTACACAGGTGGAGCCCCCATGCTCTGCTCACTATTATGTATGCAATTGCCGCTGTGTGTCATGCTCCAATTCCCAAGCATCACGGCACTCAGATTTGGAGCTACAGCTTTGTTGTCACTGGGAATGAGATCTTTTAAATGGCCTAAGTAATTAACTCTTATAAAATAATCCTTCTCCATGTTATTCCTTACCTTCTAGAGCTTTCAAAACATGTGAACATGAAACACTATTCAGAATATATTTCCTTAAAGTGCTTTTAAGGTCTTATCATTTGGGGCAAATTTTGTGAAATATGAATGTAATATCCCTTGTTTGGGGGAAAATGAATTGATTCATCTTCAGGTCCTTGGTATTTCAGAAGCAAATTATTAATTATAACTACTACTCTATCTCAAATAATATTAGATTAATACTTTGGTATATATTTCATCTGGAAATTAGTATTTTTATCTTCCTAAATATAAAGTACACAATACAGTTATCACATTCTAAAAGTACATGTATCCTTTGATCCAATGATTATACTAATAGAAATTTGTCTTCAAATGGATTCCCTATTTGCAGATAAATATTAATTATGAGAGCAGAACCCTGGTATCCTAAATTTTCATTAATAGGGTACTAGTGACATATATTTTTTGACAGCCATGTATTAGTGAGTTTTTCATCATTTTAGCAATACCAAGACAAACAATTTGAAGGAAGGAAATATTAATTTAAAGGTTCAATCCACAATTGCTTAGATCATGTGCTGGTCATTGGGGTTTGCATGGATATTTAGTGGGGGGACAGAAAGCAGAGAGAAGAGGGCCTTGAGACAATATGTAACTGACAATAAGATACTCAGAGTTATGCATTTCTTCTAGATTTGCTCTGTCTCCCAAAATGATGCTACCAGCTAGGGGATAGGCACTCTATGGAGGAGTTTGAAAGAGAACATTTTCTACTTAAATCACAAGGGGCTATAAAATAGGATACAAAGTATCTACAACATGTAATAATATAGTGACACAGATATATACTTTTGTATATATGTACATGAAATATATTGAATAGGCAAAAGCTGAATGAGATAATATAAACAAAACTACTGCTTGTATTAGTAAAAGTACTAACTGCATACATATTTGCAGGTGAAAACATGTTTCCATAGCAGTTAATTTTAGAAAAAAAAAGTACTTAATGTAAATGGAACAAAGGGTGAGTTCTTTTTCTCTAAAACCCTTTTTCCAAACCAAACCAAACCAAACCAAACCAAACCAAACCAAACCAAACCAAACCAAACCAAACCAAACCTAACCAAACCAAGCAAAACAAAACCTAAACAAAGATGCCATTGGAGAGATGGTTGCACAGTAATGAGTACTGATCGCTCTTGCAGAGGACCTGGGTTTAGCTCCCAGCACCTACATGGTGTCTGTAATTCTAGTTCCAGGAGACCTAATGCCCTCTTTTGGTTTCTATGAACACTTCATGTTCATGGTTTATTTTCATACATGCAGATAAAACAATCATATACACCCAACCTAACAATTCAACAAAATAATTAAAAACCCAAACACATTTACATGCTTTAAAATGAATGCTAAAACAGATGCTACTTAGAATCAATAATGCAGAATTTTGCTTATGGATTTTTTTGCGGATATCCATGAACTTAATTTCTTTTCTTTCATTGGTGAAGCTTCTTCACAATCATTGAATCTCTACCAATCCTATTAGGAAAAAGATTACAGTTTGCGTCCCTAGATCTTCCTCTGGTCTTATGTGTGTTTCTGGAGTCTTAAGCAAATTAACTCATGAACTTTCAGAATTACAAGCAATTATCTTTTGAAAAGTCCTGAGAAGAGTAAGGGATTAAGAACAAGCAAATGTAATACTGATCTCTATTTTTTTAAAAGCCCAAAGCCCCAGTAATGTAATTAGCCCCTATTAGGTTTATTTCAGCCTTCAATAATGAAATGGAAGACGTGTCAGGGACATGGAGTTATTGGCTCCATTACCTCTTATGCAGAAGACACCTATAAAAGAACATGTTGAATAAGCATATTGTGGGGTGTATGACATAAGTGTCTGCTTTGATTTGTAGTCTTCTCCTGATATCCCTCTCTTCAGGGACACAGCACTTACATGTTTATTGCATTAAAGACTGATCTAGGAAGTTATCAAGAGAAACAGACTAGATTAACTGTGTGATAGTTTTCTAATTCTGGTCCCAAACGAGGCAATGCAAAGGATTAGTTTTGATTTCTGAGAGTAGCAAGAAAGGTTGGGTCTGGGTTATCATGGACATTCTAAAAGGGTCCCCCTAAAATTGATGTGGTGACAAGTACATGGATGGCAGAGCGTGTGAGTTATTAGGAATGCGCACAGTGCTCCTAGAAAACAAATACGTTGCCTTTGAGAGAGGAAGTCTACTCCGCCTTTTAGTTTTTTCCTTTAATGATGTAAGGTTTTGTGGTGGCATGGATGGTTTCGGGAGACCCTCAGGTGTCTCTTCCTTACTCCTTTGAGACCTTTCTACTATGTGACTGCAGAGACTGTGTCCAGTGCCTTGGCTGGGCATCTCTGCCCCAGGAAGCTTACTCTTTTGTGAGCACTAGCATATTTGTTCGTAGTTCTAAATGTTATTTGTACTTTATCATTTTGAGTTGAAAGCTGTTTCTCTACTCCAGTCTTCATTGCTAATTTTTGTCTACTATAGCAATACTGAAGGAATTCAATTCCGTCTAAGTATTTGGTTTTCTTTTTCTTTTTTTTTAAAATTCTTAAGGTTTATTATTATTTTTTAGGTTGGCTCACAAAAGGGGAGGTTTCATCATGGCACCTTCATATATATATATGCCATTATACTTTCTTCTTCTGCGTTCCCCTCCCTTATTACACCACCATCCACCCATTCTCTCTCTCTTCCATCTGGTTGGATAAAGAAAGCCTGAATATTTCATATTGTCCTTCTATTTATTTGTAAAGCACAGGTTAATTGTAGTCTGTCTGTCTTTTCATCACATTTCTGTTTTTCAAGACCTATGTATTCCTTATTACTATCTTCTGAGTACCATGTATGGTCTTCTAAGAATATATCTCTACCCTGTTTGTTTTCCAATTCAGAGTGATCAACCCTGAAGCTGTATATATACATATATATATATATATATATATATATATATATATGTATATATATATATCCAAAACAGACTCAGCAGTTGTATTTATATACTTGTGAATATATATGTATATATAGACTATATACATATATACTATCTATCTATCTATCTATCTATCTATCTATCTATCTATCTATCTATCTATATGTATATGTGGTATATACATACATACATACATACATACATACACATTTAAGTGTATATAACAATAGCAATCAAAGATAAAGAGACTATCAACTCAAGTGCTGGTGCTGGAGGGAGGGGGAAATGATGTAATGCTATTTCAATTAAAATTTATGTTTTAAAATGTGAAAAATGGAATATGGCTCTAGTATCTCATACAGTGAATAATTACAACTTGAGAATTTTCTTCTTTAACCCACACTTTGTATGCCCATTAATATAGTCTAGTGTGACCTTTGCTGTTTAAGATGTATTATCACAGGCTCATGTTAACGAGTCTTGCTTAATAATTATGTGACCTCAAGGTCAGATATTAGAGCATTCATTATTGTCTATGTTACCAAAGGTTATAGAGTATGTCTCAGTTTCATAATTTGTAAAAGGAGAATGCTAATAGTATTGACAGGAACATTAACATAACAGTTCCTGTAAATGATTTACCATCATTTTAGTTAATATTAGCTATTGAATGTGAGTCAACTCAATTTACACAAGTCATTTTTAAACAGCTTCCATTATTCCCAGAATGCTTATTTTAGTGTAGTTTCTTCTACATCCTCAAATTATTCTGAGTATTCCATTGCATGTCTTTTCTGTTGCTATCAAAGCCACAAATTAACTACTATACATGGTAAATACAAGCTAAACGCCAGGCCAATGGAAACCCACTTCCTCCCTCTCGTCTGTACTACTACTTGGCCTCTAGATAATATTTCTGGAGTGTTCTGCCTGGCCAGAAACACTGTAAACAAACATCCTGGTCTTATTCCTGTATTTCCCCTTGTACTTCTGAATCCATTGGAACAGTATTTGTATTTTAAAGCCATTCAATAAAATAATAATTAAAACACCACTGCAGCTGGCCAGTGGTGGCACACATCTTTAATCCCAGCACTTAGAAGGCAGAGACAGGCAGACGTGTGGCTTTGAGGCTAGCCTGTTCTACAAAGCAAGTTCTAGGACAGCCAGGGCTATACAAGGAAACCTTGCTTTGCAAAAAACCAAAACAATAACAACAAATACACCATTACAATCTTGTTATGAAAATACAACAATTATTAATTTGGCTTTTAGAGTTAAAGAAGATGTCGCAAAGGTAGTAGAATTTGAGATAAGACTGACATGCAGTAGTGTTATTGCTGGTGTTAGTGGTACTTATAAAGGTGTAATTCTACATCCAGAGGAAAGGCTCTGTATTAAGGCATTATTATTATTATTATTATTATTATTATTATTATTATTATTATTATTTTACTTAGAAGGCTTAGTGATTAGTAGATAGGCTGTGTGTGTGTGTGTGTGTGTGTGGTGTGTGTTTCTGTGAAGATAGGGATGGGGAAAGAGCCAGAGAGGGGGAGAACGATAAGGTTGGGCAAAGGCAGAACTCATTTCTAAACAGAGTTAAAAACTGAAGGAGCTGAAAGGGTTTGCAGCCCCATGGGGAGAACAACAATACCAACCAACCAAAGCTCACAGGATCTAAGTCTGAGATCAATAGGGAGGGACCCACGGCTCCAGGTGTGTATGTAGGGGAGGATGGCTTTTTCTTAGGGCATAGTGGGAGAGGAGGTCCTTGGTCCAGTGAAGGCTGGATGCCCCAGAGTGGGGAAATTCGAGGGTGGGTAGGTGGGAATGGGTGGGTGGGTGGGAGCACATCCTCATAGAAGCAGGAGGAGGGGGGATGGGATAGAGAGTTTCTGGGTGGGTGGGGAAATGGGGAAAGAGGATAACATCTGAAATGTAAATAAAATATCCAATAAAAATAATATTTAAAAAAGAAAGCTTTATTAGAGACTGGCAGCATGGAACTATAGAAGGTTTCTTAAAGTATGGCTGTAAAATACTTAGCTTTTTATTTTAGATAGATAACTTCAGACATCCATAGAAAGAAGATTGAACTAGGGCAGCGGCCCAGGGAATGAAGATAATGAAAATGACTGATGGGAAATTTAGAGGTGGTATCAGTGGTTCTCATGGTTGATGGGAATGGCAGGAAGAAATCAGTCAGATAGTGGGCAACTTCCAGGTGTCGAGCTTGATTAGAAAGAATGGATGGAGATGATGGCACCGTTGACTAAGGTAGATAAAGATACTTGGGATGATGAGATCTTCTACCGTGCTCCATATGAGGTTGCGAGAGCACTGTGGAACAGTCAGGTAGAAATGTTATTGCCGATTGAGACTAGTGGACAGCCCATTTATCTGTTGTGTGACAGTCAGCAGAGTAGGCTGGAATGAGGCATGGAAGTCAGCATCTGGAGGGAATATTTTTTTGCCTGGATTATTCCTTCTGGGCAGTAGAATTTGAACTGCATATAGGAGATACCTGCTTTCCCAGAGTAACCCCAATCATAACAATTACCAACGGGTATTCCTTGGGAATTTAGGAGGATAATAGAAGAGTGATGTGAAATAGTTACCCATCCTAGACAATGGGAGATAATATAATTGATTCAACCTAATCAGAGGAAGTCACTATAAAAGGATCTCAAATGTTCACCAATCTATAAATGTACATTTTTTTATTATAAAGCTGGTGAAGTTCTTCAATCAAATGTGATAATGATTTCTTTACCTATAGCTTTTACTGTTCCTATTCCAGAAGGTACTATTCATAAATTCATTCATTATTGATCAAATTTCAGTTTTAGCAGAGAACCATTAAGTGTGGCATTCAGAGACCTTTATTCTAAATGTATTATACTTAATGTGTGTTTTTTAGCAGTTACTTAATGATTCTTTCCCATATGATTGGCCTTTCTTCCTCTCCTCTAAAATTTAACCCCCAACTATGTGCACTGAATTGAGTGCAAGAGACAGAAAAAAGAAAAGCTGAAGAACATGAGTTGAGAATTGAAAAATATTTCCTCCCCTCCTCATAGGGAGATTAACTTCCTAATGGTGTCCAATTGGAAATGGTCCCTCCCACAGGCTTATAATGTACATACTATAAGACTTCCTCAATAAATTCCATTAAAATATTTTATTATCATATGTGATTTGCCATTTTGTTTTGTTGGTTATACTTGACTAATTACACTTGCACTATGAATAGGATATTCAAGTGAGGAAAATGTACAGTCAACAGAGAGAGGTCATAGCAAACTGGTAAAATGTAGTGCCTGGAGAAGACAGAAAACAGTAAGAGGACAAAAAGTATTCACAGCATTTCACTTTGGCACATCACCAAGTCACTTCCTTAAAAAATATTTTTTCCCCTTAAAATTGTCATAAACCATTCATTTACTAAATCAGGTCTAGAGTTCTCCTCAAAATGGATGCTAGCTCGCTCTTCTACGTTTTTCATAATTCCTGGGACATTTGCCCATCTCATACCTGGCTCATTTCCCAGGCTCTGTGGTCTTCCGTGACTACATAGAAACTCAAAATTCTCTTCTGCGGTCTTTCAGTGTCTTTAACCACCTGCTCTCCCAGGTTTGTGAGCCTCTAAAGGGATTTGGTGATCTGTCCCCCATCTTCCCACCTCTCTTCTGATTTTTTTCCCTAAATTTTGGATATTTTCCCCAGTACTAGAAACTCTTATGTCTGTACTATGAAATAGGTTATATTACAAAAAAGGAGATACAGTTAAATTTTATGAAAATCAGAAAAGTATATTTAATACAAAAATTATCTGGCATGCTCGCATTGAACTTAATACTTAGAGTTTGTCAATTTTTTTTTCAAAAAATTGGGGTGTATTTAATACATTTTACTCAGCAGTACTTTAGAACATTACTCTTTGATTCCCATTACACAGCCTCATCCATTAATTTCATTGGGTTTTTATCTCTGCTGTAATCGCTCTTGGAGTATTATACCTGAAGTTGAAGATAAAGATGTGTATGGTAAGAACCTATCAAAGCCATGGAATAAGCTAGACAGCATTACTATCCTCACAAGTGAACGGATTCCACTGACAGACAAGCTCTCCGGTGGCATCGCAAATGCACCAGGAAACTCTGAAGCTTCTCTCCTGGTTGCTCTTTAAGCATAATGATTAGTTTCATAGATCTCGGTGGCTCCTCCAGTGGCACATGGGTATTTCAGCCAACAGGAATGAGAAAAAGGTGAAAAGAACGCCACTTTTATATACAAGGAGACTTCCTAGACGTTCCGATGTAATTCAGGCTTTCTAGTCATACCACATTGCTGTATATAGCTGCAACAGACATCAGAACAAGCAGTTATTTGGCTGGATATCATTATAAATAGTTACAAGCCTTGGCTTTATTTGAGAAAGAAAGGAGAATGGATTTCCAGCAGAACAGTTATCTTTAACTTTTTGTTGTTCTGGAATTTATATTATACTTATCAGTGATGTTATTTATTTATAGTTGATTTTAAACAGCCTTGATCCATTGAACTTGAGTGCATTTTTTTTTACAGTCTTATACTTTACATTACATAATTCATGATTCTGAGCTCACCACAGAATGCTTCTTTAAGTATGTCAGTACCAACTTTTCTCAGTGCAGCTCCTCAGTGTTTTGTGGAAGTCAAGGATATTGGAGGCTGCTGAGTGCTTTTTGCTCTCAGTTTTGCTATTTATGACTTACTGTCTCTGGTAGGTACCACATTCCTATTGCATTTAATTAAGCCTCGAGAATAAATTATTAAAGAAGAACAAGTTTAGAAATCTCAGGGCAAATTCTACTGTTTATCGCCAGACAAATCCCGGGAAAACTTGCTGAGAGTCTTCTCTTTCTGAAGAAGCTGCTACATGAGGTGCTGCTGCTGGCGCCCTACTGTGCTCACTCTCCTTCTACTCTTGTCTGGTTGATCTATGGTGCCCTTCCTTGACTTCCCTATTGCATCTTAGATGTCACAATTCCTCCATTATCTGGAACTCTACTCTGTAGATGGGATCTCTTGTTCAGGTTCAGTGACTCTTACTCATGAGCAGATGGATGGCACATGTGTTTTCCGAAGCAAGACTTCCTGGGGTACACTTACTCATGAATGTCTTCTGTTGACTATATTCTTACTCATCTCCCTGTCTACATCTTCCTCAAAACATCTAACAACCCCCCAATTAAATTAATGCTCTGCCATTCCTCAGACTGCCTTTAAACTTAACACTTAAAGTGTTGTCTATATAATGGCTATTGCCACCATCCACGTGATTGCCAAATTTAGACAATGTCATATTTCACAGCTTTCTTTTCCTCCCACCATCTAGCCAACCAACCACAAGTATAGGTAATTCGACTACTTATATAACGATTTAATCTGAGCACATCTTTCTATGTGTACCATATCTTCTAGGGAGACAGTCAACTCTTATTTAATAATAGACCATAACTTGTCTTTCCCCTCTACTTTTACCTAGTCTATTCTTCTCATGTCTAACATATAATGGAGTTAAAAGGTATACCAGAACTTCCCAGCTTAAATATTTCAAAGTTTCTCCACTGCTTCCTGAAAAAAAGAAAAAGACAACATTTTATAACATGAAATACAATTGCAACGCTTCACTTAGGGTGAGCACTAGGAAGCCTCAAACTCATCAGCAACTCTCATGTGTCCTTCAGTACATGGTCCTGTCAGACAAGTCATTCTTTTTTCTGTCCAGTTCCTAAGCCTTTATAGTAGACAAAGTACACCTCTCCAGACCACTGCTCATTCATTGCTATCTGTGACCATGAGCTTTCATTTGCAAAGGAGTTGAATTCTCTGTGGATATTTTCTCATGACGAGTCACTGCTCTTCTCTCTCCCACAGAACCCATTGATTTCATTAATTCATGGCTAACTGCAATCTCCACAATACCCCACAGTCCACAAGGCTTAGAACCATATCCACTTTCACCTCTTATCCATGCTCTAGTTCTCAAAAATGCTCTTAGCACACAGGAGACATTCAATGACCATCTACGGAATGGTTGGATGCATTAATGATGGGAATGACTCTTTTATGACTGATACTCCTTTTTAACTGTGTGTATGGGTTTGGGGTGGACTTTGTACCCATAAACAAGATGTCTTTGTCCATAGGAAGCTGCTGGTACAGAATTGATTGTAAGCTTCATTCCTAAGGATTGTCTGTCTTTTGGCTGCATCTGGTGCATTCCCCTTTTGTTTTCTTCCCCTAACTTTTCCCCTTTGGTTTGAACAGGGAAGCAAGTGACAGCAAATATGTGTGTAGTCTTGACTTCTAGTGCTTTTCCTCTTTTGGTACTTTCTCTTTACTTTTTGTTAGATGCTACCTTCTTCTAATAAAGCAGGTATTACTTTGATACTATTCATTTTCACATTACCTTGCCATCTAATTTTTTATTTGAGGTTTGGTTGCAGAAGAAAACTGCCATCTTTATGGACTGAAATGAGCTGTTGGCAGCTCATTCTCAGGGTGCAGTATTGATTTCATGGGGTGTGGGGTTCTGCCCCAAGTCTAGCTCATATAGCTCCCAAATAAAAGGCACAGTAACTTGGTATTTTTATTAACAAGCCTAGACTGAGCAGCTTCTGAGTTATTCTAACCTATACCCCAGCTACAGGCCCTACAATCCTGGCTGTTTGAGTCTGTCCTGGCTTGTGCTGTTCCATGTATGTCTTCAGGGTGATCTTCTCTTGGCCACTTGCTCGTGGTGCCTCATGGTGCCTCGTGGTGACCTCCCCTCTTCTACCTCCTTTCATCCTCCATCTGGTCTCTGTCTGAGACCCCAACTCTATGTAAGCCTAGATTTCCTCTCTTTCCTGCCTCGTCACAGGCTCTAGCCTTTTGTTACCTAATCAGGGTTTACTGGGGAACATTCTTTACATCACATTGGTCAATACAATGCCCATGTCCAGACTGCAACTTGATCTTGGAGCACAGAACTCAGCTTCTGAATACACTGCACACAAGAGCAACCCTAACATCAGGGCCTGTGAACGGTTGTGAGGAGGAGTCCATTTGTCATGTGTCATATTCTCTAGGATTCAGCCTAGGAGGACTGCTGCAAAGTTTTTTTCCTATACAGAGTTACATGGCTGAAGATAATTAGTGATTGCTTTGTTTGCAAAGTCCTGTGTTCTGTGTGGATATACCTTCACCCACAAAAATCCTATGCTCCCACAAAGTCATCAGTGGGTAGAAAGCTACAGTTATGCAAGATGAATAAGTTCCAGAAATCTTCTGTAAGAGGCAATGCCTAAGCATAACCTATTTTGCATTTAAATATTTAACACAATGAATTTTATTCTAAATGGTCTTTCTGACCTTAACAATAAAAAGAGACATATAAACATACACACAAAAATTCTTGGAGGTGATACATCTGTTTATTTTCTTGATCACAGTGACATTTTTACACATATGCATGTGCTCAAACTCAACAAATTACACACGTGTGTGTGTGTGTGTGTGTGTGTGTGTGTGTGTGTGTGTATTTTGTAAGTTTTAGTTTATACCTTGGCAGCTCCATAAGCTTCCCTCTCTCCTGGGCACCAGCTCTGCCAAGACCATCAGCTTCAGGTAGTACCATTTACTCTTCCCAATTTATCTGACTTCTTCCCAGGCTCTGAAATGCCAACTATGTTTACACCGATGTAAAAGATGGTACCACCTCTGTAAAGGAGGATGCACTCTCTGGCCTACTCCAACAGAGAAATGTAAAATCACCAAGCAGTGGCCATCCTGCACTATACTGGGATCACCTCAAATGAAGCCAAAGCCCATGGGGTTTCCACTTGATCCTTTGGATCACCATCTCCAACAGGCTCTCTGCTTCTCCTCCTATCCATGTACCCACTCTTCAACCTGTATCCTGCTCCTCACCTGATGGCCAGTATACAGCTGCAGAAGTATCATGCCAGTATCACAGGGTTGCATTTGTCAACCAAGGGAAGCGGGGCTCCTGGGGATTTGGGGGTCCAGGTAGGATGAGGCAGAATTACTCTTTTCTGGCAGTGCCCCAAGCCCTGTTATTAGTGATTCTGGCCCCAAGGATGAGGAGCTGTTGATGTCTGTGGTGGCAGAACTGGGACTGGAATGAGCTAATGAGCTTCCAGAGCTCTAGCTGGAGCAGAATGAGTTTGATTTTATAGCAGATTTTCCCTCTGGCTACTGATGCCAAGTGCCTCTAAAGACTGAGGAACTAAAAAACCAAGTCTGTTGTAAGTAAATGTTACATTTGAAGACAGGGAAAAAAACACATATATTTTATATGTGCATCAAGAAACCTAATTTTTAAAATAGTCATAAGAGCCAGAGCCATGCCAGTAAATTCCATCCTGTTCCCTTGTGGGGCTTCCATCAGGTTGCTCCTGGCTTGACCTTTTACCTCCTGCCCCACTTTCAATGCCTTTCCCCAGTTTGCTTTGTTTCTTTCTCAGTTCCTGTCCTGCCTTGTTCTCATCCTTTCTCTTCCCACTCCCAAATTTATATTTTCTACTGGTTTTGAAATTTTAATTTTTCATTTCTTTTTATAATTTCTTTCCTTGTTCTTATTAAGATGATATAGGTACAAGATGAAGATCAGGCGGTTCTCCAGGGTTTCTCATGAGAAATAACAACCTCAGCTCCTTTCTGTCGTTATTTTCTGGGGTTCATTCAAACTCATGTTCAAAAAGTATTTTCTGAGCACCCTGTATCGACAAGTACTGTTCTAGTTTCGTGGAGTGCATCGATAATAACGTAGATTAAAAAAAACCCTGCATTTATGGGATGTCTATTCTGTAAGAGAGGGCAAGAACAGAAAATACAGAGAAACCCGGCAAGTGAAGATTCTAGTGGAAACAATAGAGAACAAACAAAGCAAAAGTCCGACAACTATGAGCATAGGAAAGAGGTGCAGACTAGAGCTCAGATGAGTCTTGCTGAGAAAGGCCTAAGGGAATAGTAGACTAGCTGTGGGTGGTCCAGGCTGACCTGATAACAATGAGTAAGCATACAGTGATGCCTGTTGTGTACATGAAAACCAGTAAAACTAGAGCAATATCTGATAAAGGCAGCGCAGGAGATGAGCAGACAGGTAAGAGGCATGGCTATTAGAAAGCAATGAAAGCCATGACATGTCTTTGCTCCTATAGAGTTTCTTCGGGGATTTATCATACCTTATAAACAAATGATGCCTTTATTAGTTTTAGATTTTAGGTAGTTTCTTTTAATAAAAATCTACTTTTTTTGTTTCACATTTATGTACTGTATTTACATCATCTCTTGGTCCTCTAGCTCTTAGTCAAGAAGTATCTTCCTTCCCTTCATCACCTTTCCTGTGCTCTCCCCTCCCATTGCTTTTCAACTTCATGGTATTGTTACACACATACCTGAATAAATATATAAACACAGCGTGCTGAGTCCATTAAGTGTTGCTCACATGGTTTTAGGGCTGGCTATTTGGTATTGGATGACCAGTTAGTAGGCTTGCTACTGGGCAAATAAAATTCTTTCTCCCTCTCTCAGAAATACTTCACTGCCCGCATCTCGTCATCCAGGGATGAGGCCCTGTGAGAATTCCTCTTCAGCACTGGCATTTGTTTTGAAATTGTGAAAGTTTTGTTCAGGTGACCACATTGTTGGGATATCACTCATGTAGAGAAGACATAATCTCATGGTAGCCTTCTAGGTCCTCTGTTCTTCCATCTTTCCGCCCACTCTTCTGTAATGTTTCCTAAGTCTTAGGTGTAAAGGTTATATTATAGAGTTACCAGTGAGGTCTGGGAAGCCTATTGTCAGTTCTTCTCTGTATTGTGACCAGTTGAGGGTTCCTTTAATGGTCTAATGGTCTCCACCTGCTGCAAAAGAAGCTTGCCCCTTCCTTCTTTCCTTCCTTCCTCCTTCCTTCTTTCTCTCTCTCTCTCTCCTTTCACTTTTTTTTTTTTGTGATAGCTGAGGATCTGTGGGTATTAGCATTTAAAACATAATTTAAAATGACAGTGGTTTAGGAACATGACAGCAGTAGGTTCTGTTAGACCCACTATCACACTAGGCATGCCTAACTGGCTATGTTTATAGGACCAGTTGTAATTTCCCTTTCGATGAACTGGTCTTAAGTCTTCTTTATTTCTTCTCACTCACTTAAGGAAAGTTTAGTTTGTAAAACATCAGCATACATTTACTCTTCTCCCACTTTCCAAATAGTTATATTGTAACTTCATTTATCTAAATTACCATCAATTTTCCCAGTATCTTAATAAGGCAAGTGATAAAAACAATTGATCTCTACTGTAATTTGCTCTTTATCATCTGATAAAGAATGACTTTTCTCTTTTTCTTTTTTCTTTTTTCTTTTCTTCTTTTCTTTTTTTCCAACTTAGTTGTTCTCAGTTTGTAGTGCCTATACCCCAGGTGTTTCCCAGATCCTGGTGTTAACACTACTTTATCACTGTGTTTGTATTTTCTGCTCCGTTGTCATTTGCCCACTAATCATATAAGAGACTAGGTAGTAAAAGTCACTGTGATGTAATTTACTTCTAAGCACTCTTGGGTGAGGGGAGTCAAAGAAAATGAAAACACAAGACAAAGCTAGGTTCACAGATAAATCATATTAATGAATCTGCAAAATTGATCACTTGTATTAAATTGCCCACCCTTAAATACATGTCCCTCTCATTTCACATGCAATGGAAGAGGCAGCACACAGGCTTCTCCTGCTTGTTAAAACATTGTGGTAGCATCTGGGTAATTCACTCTCGTTTTAGCATGATAAAAAGGACAACATCTAGATTTTAATAAAATCTGGTGTGGTACAGCACTCTGGGTGATCCCAGTCAGGTTTATGGAAAGTGTCAGTTTGAGGCCAGCTCTAGGTACAAAGCAAGACCTTGTTAAAAACCAACATAGACAACAAGAACCTGAACACTGTCAATATAGCAGACATAGCTTCTGTGTGAGTAGAATCATGGCAGTCCAGCAAACAAAGCTTCCGGTGTTCTGCGGGGCTCCACTTCCTGAGGCTCAAGCTTCCGGTGTTGGCCCTTATAGCTGAAGTGGAACGAAAGTTTAAATCAGTTTGCTAGAAACTTTGTTTTAAATACCTTTAATTATTCTTTTACTGTTTTCTTAAATATCTTCCTGTCTGGGGTACATGATAATTCAGAAGCAATTTTCCTGTCAGCATGTTTTCTTTCTTGCTTTAATTTTTCAAGGACTTGAGTGATCACGAGGGGAGGTTGTAAATGTGCTGCGGAAAGTTTTGTTCTAGAATTAGTTGCACAACTCCCATTTTGAACTTCACATGAAAATATTTTTTTTTCCCTCTCGAAAACTGGAGAATGAAATGCAGGGCTATGCTGATCATAGCACAGTGGTAAAGCGAGTTCCACTACACTCTGATTTCAGACAGTGGATGCAAAGCAATCCAAGAACCCAGCTCTAAGATGTACATATATCTTCCTTAGCGCTTGGCTCTGGGGTGCTTGATTGTTGTGGAGATGCTCATCTCCTGACCCACCTGGTGTGGAGGGTGTTTCGCTTGTCTGTGCCATAAGCATAAGTTAGGTTTACAAAAAGGAAGAAGAAAAAAGAAGAAAGAAAGGAGGGGGGGAGGAGGAGGAGGAGGAAGAGGAAGAGGAGGAGGAGGAGGACCAAGAAGAAAGGAAGGAAGGAAGGAAAGAAGGAAGGAAGGAAGGAAGGAAGGAAGGAAGGAAGGAAGGAAGGAAGAAAATTCCACTATCTGAAGTCTTTAAGTGCCTCAAAACATCTCAGAGTACAGAAAACCTGCTATGTCCCTTTTCAACATGGCCTACTGAGAAATGTTGAACCAATTTCAATAATCTTTATTATCATGTAGGTAGGGAACTTTCTCAAAGTTCAGTATGGGCTTTCACTGGGGGACAGACAGTAAGTATCTAAAAGGGAATTTTCTGTGTTACTTTGCTCCTTAAAGGCACAATATGCCTACCTACAGGTGGCTTTTCAAATAAACCCAGGCAAGTGATTCCTTTTGTTCCTTTCTTTCTGTAAAGAACAGAGGCTCTGTGTTTCTTGTGGTAACACTAAATCAAACTCTGTGGCTAAAAAGCAGATACAATGGTAGCAAGGACTGCAAAGGTTCTCCCCTGTGAGGGGAACTTAGGTGGGTCAGGAGCTGGGGGAAACTGTTCTAGAATGTTCCCAAAGGTGGTATGGCAGGCACATGAGGCCAAGCACAATACAAGCTTAGCAGTTGCTGCTGCCTTCCGTTGCTCCTGATAGGTCTACAGAGGAGGGGCAGGACATAAGTGACAAGGAACTGACCTCAGACAGAGGTTAATAACTGATCAGTGCACGGTTAACTTATATTGAATGCTATTGCTTCATATTAGATTTGGCCTAGAACCCAAGGAAGTAAAACTTTTATATGAATGAGGCAACTATATTGTCTCTTTATGGTTGTCATCCCATTACCAGCTAATGGGAGCATCTAGCTCCTTGCTTGCTTCTCAAATGTGTTTTCACATTAACACTCTAGTCTGCCCTATTGGTCTTTCTGGTGAGAAACTGGTTCCCAATTGTTTTGTTATCTTAGTCAGAATAGGAGTGAAGATGGTTTTGTTTGTTTGTTTCCTTCTTCAGAAAAAGACATGAGTAGCTGCTGCTGGGGGATGGTCAGTCTTTTCTTGTATTTAATACTGTCTATTCTTCCAGGATTCAGCCATCTTTGATTAGGTTATATGACCAAGTGATAGACGCCCAGCTGGCTCCTGTAATATGATAGTTTGCAATGATTACCATACAAAATACTTTTCTCTCCTTTTGAGAAAATTTTGAAGCATTCTGAAATATTAAAACTAAACCAAAATCAAACCACTCCAAAGCAACCAACCAACCAACCAACCAACCAACCAAACTAAAAGCATTATCATTCAAAAGCAACACTTACAAAGTGAAGGAAAAATATTTTGCCCAAGAGCCACATGAGGTTCACATCATCATGAATGTCTTCCCTTAGGAAAGGAGTGTAGAGCTGTGTGCATTCCTTCTAATCAGGGCTACCATTACGACAGCACCCATAAGATTTAGGGTTTAGTAACTTTTACTACAGGAACATAGTCACACTTCTTCATTGATAAACATTCCCTTGATATTACCTTCTAATATAATGAATCATGGTGTATATATACTTTAGGAATCAAATTTTCATCATAAGTGTAGACTCTAATTTAGACTCTCAGGAGACCACAGAGTCAGCATCTTGTCTTTCTTTCATGTGTCTTACCTCCTACACCTCTAGAAGCAGAAACATGCCCCGTTGGGTTCTTTACTTTCTCTTTTCTTTTCTTTTCTTTTCTTTTCTGTCTCCTATTTCCCTGACCAACAGATTCTTTTAATCCTTAGTATGTACCTAATCAGAACAGTTATTCCATGAACGTACTGGGAATAAAGTGCTTGTTTTTACAAGGAATCAAGGATCGAGCAGGAATAATCAGGTGCTTAATATTGATTGCAACTTTAGCAAAATATAGAAACATTATCTCAAGAAGATTGAAAAGTGACTTGAATTTTCCCAGAAACCCATATTTCTATAGCACCATAATGTTATTGCAATTCCATTATACCATGTACTAGAAAACCAGTATTCTCTAGAGATATAGATGCAAATTCTGTATTAGAAAAAGAGGGAGTTTCTTTCATTTTTCACAATAACAACTGACACACAGCTGGAGCAGTCCTGATGCCAGCCTTTGAAAGAATCCCTTGGTTGACCATCCCTGCTGGTGACTCATCTCCATCTTTTCTTCCCCTTCAAAGTTTCACCATGCCTTGCCATTCTCCTGCACTGTAGTGCCTCCCGAGCTTTCTTTTTTCATAGTGTTTCTCCACAGTGTGGATGCTTTGTGGTCCCCAGCACTCTTACATGCTTTTGGCTAGGAGAGAAGCATACACTTGTTTCATCTCCAAATTGCTTTCTCTATACACTTTTTGTGTTTCTCTCAATTCAGCTGACAATTCCGTCTTACTCTTATTCTTTTTTCCATCCTTCCTCTCTTCTTTCTGTCTTTCCTTCTCTGTCTAGACTTTCATCTATTGGTCCCTAAAAATATTGATTATGCTTATTGAATATGTTGTTGAAATAAAAACAAAAACACCAGTTACCAAGGAGATTGATAGATTGATTTTATTAGGATATAATTTACATTTTTAAAACCATATTTTATCATGTTTTAACATAAAATTATTAGCATAAAGACTCCTAATATGTAGAATTTTGAAATGCTGAGGATTATGTAGCCATAACTTGGGACTTAGAAGAGGGCCCATTTCTAAGTGATCTTTACTCGAATCTGTGGCCATGAACAAGAAATGGGGTATGTTGTTCAATGGTCTTCACCTTCAACCCATGAAATATTTTTAGACTACCTATTGCTTGACCAGGGAGAATGTAAGCATATAGAATTTTGCAGGAATATTATATGCGGGGAGATAGGTGCCTGTGGATGCTACGAGTTTTCTTTGGACGCACAAATAAAGCAGCAGAATTTCTCCCAACGATGAAATAATATTCAGAGATTTTTCTGACTGTCAAATAAATTCTGGAAACTCTACGATGCTAGGGCTGTAAAATAGGAAGTTAATGATACTAATTAAAACAGGGCCAGAAAGGTCCCTGCACAGCTGTGCTGAAGCAAAGCTTTTAGAGTTATAGGCAAGGGCTAGCATCCTGCTCACAAACACATGGCTGTCATAATGTGGATTTCAACAGAAAGATGTGCAACCTCAGCTCCGCGGTGTCCCAGAAACATGTTGCACAAACAATGAGGGTCTCTGCTTGAGTTCCCGAGAAAATGTGTGTGCTGTGTGGTTACAGAGAATGGTAATATTTATTTCATTGGGTTATCTTCTAAACGAAGCTATACGAAATGATCTCTAGGGTCAGGTGCCTTAGGAACTGCAATCAGAAAGACCACTCTTTACTTAATATCCTTATGTTTGGAGAACCTACATTTTTTTTCATCAGATAAATATTCTGCAACACCTCGAAAACAAACCATGCTAATAACCACTGCCTGGTCCCTGTTAAGGAGAACCAGAATGGATTTCTGTGAAGTGCTCTCTGGTTCTCTGCCAAACTTGGCAGGGGAAGAGATTTGTTTTGGCTTCCTCCCTCTCCATGCTTCTCTGCAGTACGAGGAAAGCACTTGTCCTGTCCTGAGACTGGTGCTCCATCACAAGCACCTCTCATGTGAGTGGCCAGAACAGTTTCAGCTCTTCCTCTTTAAGACAGCTGACTAAATGAGCGTCCTGGCAAGAGAGCATGCAGGTGAGTAAAACTGAGAGCCCATAATAGTGTTTGAGAATCTCAATCCAAAGCGTGACCAGTGGCCGGCTTAATACTCGCACCACTCAACGAAGAAAAGTGGGACTAGATTTCAGCTATCTGATGTCAGTCTAAAGATGAGATTACATCAAGAGATGCAGTATTCAACACCTCATCAGATGGGGGAATCTGGTACTGCATGTCTGTCTGGAGATCGGATCTTCGGAACTTTGAAAACAGAGGAAAATGAAGTTAATAGGAAGTTAATGATACTAATTAAAACAGGGCCATCCTTGCAGCCATCTTGAGCCATATACCCTGACAAGAGACTTGATTACAATAGCCTACAACAGCTGAGCACACTCTGTTAACATCTTGTTTTAGATACCCAGGATTTTCCCTTGGATGTATGAGACTTAAGGGCGTGACTTAGAGATCAGATTTAGAGACAAGACCTAAGGGCATGACTTAAAGGTGTGACTTAAAGGTGTGGCTTACAAGTGAGACATATAAAAGGCGAGAGACAGGCAGAAGAAATTATTAAGTATTAGACACTTGTAGTAGGCACTTGAGACTTGAGACAGGAGCTAGGAATTAGACACTTGTACTTGGATGAGACTTGAGACTGGAACTTGGAACTTGGAGGCACTAGAGACTAGGAACTCAAGACTTGGGACTTGGACTAAAAAGAGAGACTGAAGGATAAACAGGATTGAATCACACTCTGTCTGGTCTCCATTCTTCGTGTCTGTCCTCACTCTCTCTCTCTTGCTGAACCCCGACCCGTGGACTGGAGCAGCTTGGGGCAGTGCAGGCTCTAATAATTTAGCCCCCAAGGCTTTTGGCAGTGTGGGTTTCAATATTGACAGAGTGGTCCCTGACATTTTGGCCCCCAAATGGGCTAGTGCAGTTCTTGACACTCATCCACTTCCCTGTTTATAAAGCTCAAATAGCAACTGTGAATTATGATTTTTATAGAAGATACAAAACTTTATCTGCCAATATACCTAGCAATGTGATATTTGTATCTCCAGAATTACTTCCCTGGGCTAACGTTGAAGAAAGTTATTGGCACAGATTTTCTTTTGGGGAATGACACTTAATTCTTAATAAAGAATTACCATTAGTAGTTGCTAAGAATTGTATTAAAAAGGTGTGGCAGGCAATAGAAAGTTCCAGATGCCAGGGACCCAAGAGGTTCCCAGGACCCAACAGAGAGAACACTAGCCAAAATACCCAACAAAGGGGAGATAGAAACTGTAGAGACTATATCCAGTGGATATGTCCTGGGTTGAGGGATGGGGCTACCTACCAACCTCAAAAATATTAATTCAGAATTCCTCCTATCAAAAGGAAATGCAAGGATGAAGAGTGGGGTAGAGACTGAAGGAAAGGCCATCCATGAACTGTCCCACCTGGGGATCCATCCCAACTGCAGACACCAAACCCAGACACTATTGCTGATGCCAAGAAGTACTTGCTGACAGGAGCCTGGTATAGCTGTCCCTTGAGAGGCTCTGTCAGAGCCTGACCAATACAGATGCAGATGCTTGCAGCCAACCATTGGACTGACCACGGGGACCCCAATGGAGAAATTAGGATAAGGACTGAGGGTGCTGAAGGAGTTTGCAACCCCATAGGAGGAAGAACAATATCAACCAACCCGACCCCCCACCCCCCACCCCAAAGCTCCCAGGGACTAAACCACCAACCAAAGAGTACACATGGGGGGACCCATGGCTCCAACTGGATATGTAGCAGAGGAAGGTCTTATCAGGCATCACTGGGACATTCAATGACTCAGGGTAGGGGAATGCTAGGGAGATAAGGCAGGAGTGGGTGGATGGGTGGGGGAGCACCCTCATAGAAGTAGAAGAAGGAGAGGAGATAGGGAGTTTGTGGAGGGTAAATTGGGAAGGTGGATAACATTTAAAATGTAAATAAATAAAATAACCAATTTAAAAAATCTGAACACACACACACAGACACACACACAAAGGTGTGTCAGGGGTTACAGATTCAGGTGAGTAGTGAAACACTTATTTAGTATGACCAAGGTCCTGTTTCAATCCCTGGTACAATAACAACATCAACCAAAGAGCCACGACTGGGCTTGGAGAATTATCTGATAGGAACACTGGTGAGCTGTGAGCACACAGCTCATCTCTCTTTGATTGCTTTTACATTTCTCTCCCCACCAACACACATTAAAAGCAATTCTTCAAGGAGAAACAAACCCCCAAATAAATAAAAATGTCCCTCAGGACAATATGTACCTTGTATTTATGATTATTTGACTTCCATATAAGTTGTCTTAATTATACCTTAAGAGTTGAAGTTTTTGATAATTTTCCAAGTTAATACACTGTGGGACAAAATTCAAACTCTTATAGCATCTCCAGTATTAATGATTTATCATGATTTCTTGATGGATAGGCTATGTCATATCCCTCCCAGTTTACAGGACAGGTGCAAGTCACCTTCTGCAGCATTCTTCTCTCTTTATGACATGATTTTACAGCTATGAAGTAAAATGAGTAGAACGGATCTCTCATCCACTGACAGAATCACCATCACAAACATAACATTAAATTCATGATTTTCATGCCCTACTTGTCTAATTGAGCAATTAATGCTAATTACCCTGGATTGTATTTTGAAGTTTATCCTGTAAATATCAGTACAGAATTGCATCACTTAAAATTCTGGACTGGGAATGTGGCTCTGTTGTAGAATGCTTGCCTAGCATGCCTCAGGTTATAGGTTCCATCCACAGCAATGCCTTGCCATATAAAATATTAAATACATCTTGAATACTGACCCTTGGAAAAAATGCTGTTGAATACATGATAATACTATAAATAAACATTAGCCTTTTCATATTTTATATAGAACGTTGGGATCTCTGTAATTTTTACCCCCACTTTGAACCAAATTCAAACCTGTGTCTTGAGGACCTTCTTGGTTGTTTGTTCACTGTCTTCTGTAGGATCTTTCTGTCTACTCTTCATTTACATAGAGCTCCCCAGAGCAGAGCCGACATTCCATTCTTCCTAAACATTTGCCAGTCAGATCCACTTTCAATATTTAGCTGACTGAAAATTACACAGTTTTTTTTTTTTTTTTTTTTGTTTTTTTTTTTTTTTTTTTTTTTTATACAGGATAGCCATTGATGATTTGTGTCAATTGATGAGGAAGTTTTGCTGTACCTCCCATCACCTGTTTGATAGTGGAGAAGTTTTTCTGCTCAGTTCTATCTTTGTCAAATCAAAATAGCGACAGAATGTACTATTAGGTTAATTTTTATTGTTAAGTGAACACTTGTGCACAAATCATAATCACTTAGAAGGAGCTTAATTATTTCTGGCAGCTTGAATTTGAGTATCCATGATCATGGATAAATTCCCAATGTGGAATAGAGATATTTTTCTATTTTTGTTTGTTTTCTTTTCTATCCAGACTATTGAAGACCATTCTTAATGCATGTTTGATTTGACTGAAAATGTTTGCAACTGCATTTAGTTGTATACATGGAGTTTCTCCAAAGGAAGAGAAAAATCTGTGTACAAGGAAAGGGAGAGATTTACTTTTAAGAAGTGAATCAAGTGAATATGGGAGGTGGCAAGACCAGTATCTGCAGAGCGATCTAGCAGCAGGAAGCAGGAAGAAAGAGCTGGTGTCACAGCTCTAGACTGGAGGCAGTCAGGATGAAGAATCTGTTTCTAAGGGGAAATCCATGT
The DNA here is from genome assembly GCF_011762505.2 of Arvicanthis niloticus. Taxonomy (NCBI): domain Eukaryota; kingdom Metazoa; phylum Chordata; class Mammalia; order Rodentia; family Muridae; genus Arvicanthis; species Arvicanthis niloticus. The sequence goes on along the minus strand of NC_047674.1, from coordinate 41,201,085 downwards.
TTTCCTCTTGGGATCTTCAACTGATTTGATTATGCCTACCCACACTATAGAGAATAACCAGCTTTACTCAAAGTCCAGCAATTTAAATGTTAATCTCATCTTCAAAAATACCATGAAAGGGATGTGTAGGCTGATTAAGTGAACACCAAGTTTATGGTGTATTTATGCTGGTGCGTGAGTTCTAGACCATCTTGCCCTATAAGAAACAACATAAAAGTACCTCTGTAAAACTCTGGAAAGCTGTAATGCTGCCAGTGCTGTGGAATGAACATAACGGTTCTTAGGAGGCTCTTCCTGGTTGTCTCACAGAGGAGATGCTGGCGTCGATCTTGGAGACACTGTGAACTGCACAGCTAATTGCAGTTTCTATATTTGCACTGGTTGCTTGGAGCTTAGAGGCATCACATGGCACAGCCCCAAGACAGTGTCTAGGACCTCAAGGCAGACATTTTAGGGCTGGCGTAGCTCTGTCACCTTGATTCTCCTTCTTGCTAATTTTTATTTATATGTACCTGGACATTTTCCAATGTTCTCATGGCTTCTTGTCCTTCCTATGCAGCTATATTTGATATTAAAATTCTGTTTGTGTGTTCGCAACAGTGCTGAATCTCTTAGAAATAGGGTTTTTTTTTTTTTTGTTCATGGTTTGATTCACTGGTTCTTAAGGATGTGGCCTGCCTGCCATAGGTTTGAAGTAAATGTGCTGAATAAATTAATGGATATATCTTCCTAAGCCACCCACCTCTCCAGTTCAGAACAGAGCAGAAGTTTATTATTATTATTTGGGGTAACATTTTATTCTAGTACATATTTAAAATGTCTCATAACCTTCAAAGCATAAGTCTAGATATCTGAGGAGGTGGGAGACAGATACCAGTTCAGACACTTTTGGGTTTTTTGTTTTTGTTTTTGTTTTTTCTAAAATGGCCACAGCTCCGAGTTGTCAAACCAAAAGCAGAAGGATTGATGTGGTGACCCTAATTGTCAACTGAGCCTCTTTCCTTTTGTGGAAAAAGTCCTTACAGACCAGAGGTCTGCAAGTCTACTGGGGGTGGGCAGTTCAGAGGCAGATTGACGCAACAATGGCTCTCCAAGTGTCTTTTTCGTGTACTGTGTGGGTGGTGTCTATCAGGAGAACTGTTTTGACACAGCAACGTCTGTTCTCTATGGAAGGAGGAGAGCTGCAGATATTCTGGTTGCATTGAGGTGACTCTTTGTACCACTGCGTTTGTAACAGGCTCGACTATACCTCCTTTTCTGGGACTGTTCTACTAGCCGACTTGTACCAAGAGTGTCTTAATGTTCTCTCCAACTTGACTAAACTTTCGACAAGCCATTTCTGTATTACTGTTCTGATCTCACTTTTCTCCCAGCCTTGACTTTGGAGAACTTGTAAATTCTTTATCTGCCTCTCTGGGATATGAAATTTTTAAAAACAGATTCATGCCAGTTTTTCCTGCCAGAGGCTTTTTTTTTCTTGAGGATGTTGGAGCCATCCCTTTGAAATGCAATAGCCAAGAAAGAATATGTGTGTCTACCTTGCGATTCCATGGGAGGCAGCAGCCTCATTCTGTAGGAGTATTGCTGCAACTTTAAGCTTTGTATGTCCGGAAATAAAAATAGAAGGGGCTTTTTTTGTTGCTTAAGGAATTAACAGACATAGTCATAGCTACTTCCTTGCTCTTTAAAACAGCCCAGTCCTTTGTATCAGCTCAGTCTGATTTGTAACTTCTCTTACTGCAGTATTGCTCCCAGTGGGATTCTTGGCTTTGTCTTCGACGTAAGTTCTCATTGACACCTTAAGAACTGACTTAGAAACCAGAGTTGTACCTTTTCATGTGTTGGGATGCTGTCTCCCACAGCATCCCAACACATGAAAACAATCAGGACCCTAGGTCAAGGGGTGATTGGTAGGCTTAGATTAGCAGCAGGCATTGGTGCTGATGAAGTAGCTCAGTAATTAAAAGTAGTGGCTAATCTTCAAGAGGACCAGGCTTGAATTCCCAGCATGCACATGGTGTCTCACAACCTCACAGTGTCTCACAACTGTCTGTTACTTTGGTTCCAAGGAATCTGTGCCTGCTTCTTGTCCTAAAGAGTTTGAATACCCATGATGCACCAACACCAATGGAGGCAAAATAACCATACAGATAAAAGTAAACACATATTTTAAAACAAAGGCAGGTGCTGTCCTTTTGCTTGGAGTATTTACCACCGTCACTTTGGAACTAGTTCTGCTAAAAGGCCATTCCTATTTTTTTCTAACCTAAGACAATCAATGCTTTTTCTTAATCAGTGTTTGTTGTCCAAACACTGGAGAATTTGAAAATATTCTTCTAATTTTCAGCGGGCTTGAGTTTCTCCCCCTATAATAAATATCAACTTTATATGAGCCTATGCACATGGATTCATCTTGACATTGTAGCATCCATTTTAAGGCACAACTGTACTGCTTATCTGCAGGTAACCTGAGCTGGTCTTTCCCTGTTAGATAGCTAGAAAATTACAAATACACAAACCATTTAGAAAGGTAAGGAGGGTTTTGCAGCTGTACAAAAGTATCATGAGTGACTCTGGTACTAGTGTAAGAGAAAGCAGATGCATTTTGGCTGGGAAGAAGCTGAACTTTTGGTTCCTACTACAAAATATGTGATGAATTTAATCAAGCTTTAGTTAGACAGCTTGCTTTCTTCAGTCTCTGATCTTTGGATTATCCTTGAGTGTAAACAAATTTTAAAAAGTTTAATCAAGACCTGGGGGATAGGAAAACCCCCTTCTCAGAGATGATGCCGAGAGAGAGAGAGAGAGAGAGAGAGAGAGAGAGAGAGAGAGAGAGAGAGAGAGAGAGAGATATGTTTCCCTGACTTCTTTGACTTCTTTCCTCAGTCCCACACCTGGCTTTGTATTCTCCTTTTCATGATAATCACAAAGAATAGTGCTTTTTTTGCCTGACCTCAGAGATGCTTGTCCTGTTCACCCTGCAATAATGCCCTTGCTCCCACTGGGAGATTTTCAGATGAATCTCTCTCTAACTCTGCAATGGTTGTTTGACATGTGAGCATGATTGCCCTGCTCATCAATTTCCAGACCCACGCCCCCTTTTTGTCCATCCCTACATTCTAATTTTTTGGTCCTGAAATCTATTTACTGCTGCACTTATCATAGCTACAAATCTAACTCTAGAAGGATCTCAGGGACAAGATGATTTTGTCACCATGGAAACCTTTGTGGAGACTGAAACACCAGAGACACATTAGTTTCATAACTTTCATGGACTATGAGGAATTTGTAGGATTTCATTAGTTGATGCTGACAGAAATTGCAGAGAACTAGAGACTGACAACATTTTTTTTTTTTGAGAAACTGTAGATTTAAAATCTGCAATTAAACTTCCTAAAGCATGGGTTTAATAACTTACTCTTTAATCTTGACTGCTTGGTTTTACAGATAGGCTGAAGATAATCCAAATGTTGTTGGTTCGTATCTCATCGGCCTCCAATTGCATATGAATTGGTGATAACAGAACCAGTGTAATATTATCTGTACCTAGGTTAAGTACAAGCAAAACCACACCTGTGATGACAGACAGATCTATTTAGGATTGGCTGCCACTCTGGATAGGCTACACATTTCTGATATAGAAGTTCCTGTCCTATTACCCCACGACAGCTGGCAGGATTCCACTTTAAAGACTGTTTCTCCTCTGAAAATATTCCAACAGAACATCTACACTTATGTTTGAGAAATTTATAATCTGAAGGGGCCACATGGAAAACCCTACTATTATCATTATACAAATTCTACATTAAACCTAAAAAAAAAAAAAAAAAAAGCTATTATTAAAGCCCACATTATCAGGACAATGGCTATAGCCTAGGAGCCAGGAGACCTTAACTCTCATACTGGGATGCCATTTTTTTACGGTGAGCTTCAGTGAGGGAAGGCTCTTAGCATCTTTATCTCTATGATAATCAAAGCATATACAAGGCATCAGGTCCCCCGAGATATAGAGTTATAGGTAGTTGTGAGCCACCTGATATGGGTGCTGAGAACTGAACTTGGGTCTTATGAAAGAGCAGTAAGGTATCCCTAATTGCTGAGCCATATCTCTGGTCCCATAAGATAATTATTTGTTGACTCACATGCTATTACTAAGAACAAAAATGATGCTTGGTAATAAGACATTACTAATGCTTAAAGAAGAATGCTTAGTTTTTGTGTCTGCTATTTCTCATCATTTCTCAGCTACCTAAGACATAGAGCCTATGAAACACTAGCTGTGGATGAGAGCAAGTCTACCATCAATACTTATTAGGGTGTGCTTTGCTGTGCATGACTGCAAGAAATAAATGCTACAAATCCTTTTACAAACAGTTATTGTGTAAAAATCACTGTGCTATGTCCGTTAAGAAACAGAAAATGGATCTGACATGAATTCTGCCCTCTATTCACTGACAGTCTACCAGGGATGTCAGAAATAAGTAAAAAGAGAGAAGGTTTGAGAGGTCCTAAGAGAACTACAGAAACAGTGTCCAAAGAGTTCTTGAGAGAAATTAATTTTAGCTCAGAAAACTGTGAAAAATGTCATGAAGATGAAATTCAAGTTTTACTTGAACATAAATAAAATGTAGACATGTGGACAGGGTGAAAACTTCTAGTGTAAGGGTTCAAAGACCCTGGAAAGTTACAAGGACAGTAGGCTGGGGAGGAACTGTCCAAGACTGGGTAATCATACCCTTCTAAGGAGACAGCTACAATCAGCCTTGAAGATGTGTTTGTGTGCGCACACACAGGCCTGGGTAAGAGTGGGGCAGAATGTGAAAAGGAAGGGAGTAGAAAGGGTTTCATGAATTAAAATCCTAAATTCCTAAATTTAGGATTCCTTAGTACTTTTAACTTGCTTTTTTAACAAACAAAAGGATTCAAAAAGAAAAGAAAAAGAAGAAGAAAAAAAAGAAAAGAAAAATAAACCTTAAGATGTTTTGGGAAACCTCCTTGCAACCCCAAACTTCCAGTCCCAAATATTTTGGTAAACGATTTCTGCTTAACTGCCATGTAATATTGACTTTGTAGAACTAAAGAAATTCAGACTAAGAATATGTAAGGGTTTATTTTAAGACAGTAACTTTTTAGAAGAAATATTAATCTAATGTATTGAATGTATGTATTTTCAAACTTTCTGTATTTATATTTTGAAAATTCTGACTAATGCAATTTTTCAAAAACATTAAGATTTTACAAATTAGAGTGAGTGGCTTTCTACACAGTTTTCATTCATAGCTATAGGTTTCTGAGATGGAGCTGTGAACTATGGATTTTAAAGTGTGTGGACACACAAAGAGACATGTGTGTACATGTGTACATACATATGTAAGACAGGGATGGGGGTGTAAAAAAAGGAATTAGAGAGTCAGAGAAGGGGGATGATTTAGTCCTCACCAAAAAAAGTCTCATAAATTCAATAGACTATATAATTATATCATAATTAGCATTTCATTTATTGAAAAATCTTTATGTTATTCTTTCTTTTTTTGCATAATGATACCACTTTTATCTTTAAAATCTGATGAAAAATATACTTTAAACACTTTGACACTGAGAACATTTTCGGCATGGGACCGGGGTTCTGCCTGAGTTGCGTGGTTAAGGCTCCAGTTCAGGGGCACACTTGAAGACTGAAGCACCATGGTCTCTTCCGCTCATCCTGCCTGCCAGAGTTCCCCATGGTCACCAGAAGGAACTGATGTACATAAGTTCCAAACACAGACCACATGGCTCAGGCTTAGTTGAGAGCTAATCCAATTAAGCATTCTGGGACATTTGAGAACACCCCAATCTTCTTTGCATTACCTTCAATCTCCATGATACACTCTCCAGACAACCCCAAAGCCCTGGCAGTTGTTGAATTCCCTCTTGACCTTTGTTGAGCTTGTAATTTTGCAAGCGAGAGGCATCCCTATGAGAGAGGGCACTGGGAACTGCTCGTGCAGTTGGGTCATCTCAGGTTCCTTACTTTCAAACCAGAGACAGCCCGTGGATTATCCTTTTCCCGTCTTCTGGGGAGTATGCAGATCAGATGTGTAAGGTCCCAGATAAGTTCACTGATGTTTATGTTATGAAGAACTCCAGTAGAAATCGCTTTCTAGGAACTATGCAGCAAACTGAGTCACCTTAACCATTTCCCTGCATCATCTTCTCCTGAGTAGCCTAGTGTTTCCTGCCACTTGTCCTTTTGACACAAGACAGAAAGGAAGATGATGATGACGAAGATGATAGTCACAGATTTCTGACAAGCCCCTTTACATGGTACATTGTTCCAAAGGACATTTAAGTAGAAAATACAGACGTACTATACTAAACCTATTATTACACTGAGAAATCATTAAGCTCAAAGGAGTAATGATGGTGTGCTGTTAAAATTCTGAATACATTTTCAATGTTTGTATTGAAAAAGAAAACTTTATAAATATGTAAATTTCTGTTCAGCAAATCCCAAATAAAATGCACTAAAAAACTGATATGTAGACAAAAGTTTATTTACACCGTACACCATTTTAAATATTTTATCCACAGCTGCAGCAGAGAAAGCTACTCAGAGCCTTCTAGAGAAAACTGCAATAATAAAGATGTGAAATATATTATTCATATAAAAGTGAGATTATTACTTTATTGCATTTAAAGCAATGAAGAATGTAGCTCAACAAACATTCATTTAATGACAAAAACTTTGCTTTTATATTATAAAGTAAAAAGTGTAGTAATGGCCAAACAGACTGTTATAAACTTTAAAAACTGCATAAATATATACATTGTGCTTCATGGTGAAGTTTTCTGAAAACTAAACCACATGAAGCTGTTACAACATGAATCGTTGCTTGAGGTTTATCTATAAAGATTACCTTACAAATCCATTCCACGGGTACTTACAACACGGGGTGGTGAGAACTGTACACTTGGCCGTCTCTCCACTAGCCTGACCAGTGAGAAATTACCATAAGAAAACACTGATGTTGGCACAGGAAGGGTCCCAACAGTGGAAAGTCACACTGTCCAGGTGGAAATGTCAGGCTTCCCAGGTCTCAGTGTCAGTGTATTCAACTGTGTCTCTATCTTAGTTCTCTTTGATTGTGTTACACTTCTGTTTGAAAGTCACCCTCTTGCACATCCAGAGGCAAATTCAGACACTTCTCCCACTCTGCGGGCCTCAGCTCCAGAGCAGCCTTTGCCTCCGTGTCTAAGACATTGATTGTGGTATAATGTTGGTATTCACTGGGGGTTTTGAAAGTGTCCCATGGATTCTTGTTTGGTGCTGGGTTTTCCTGTGGAGGCAAAAAACAGAATTGTTTCTTTCTTATGATTAGTATCACTATTTCCTGGCATTCCCAGGAAGAGGATATACAGTTTATAGAAGTCAGAGATGAATTAAAATTAAGGGTAGTTGCAAAGGGTAACTTCAGTTTAACTTTTCTTTCACTTTTCTATATTGAAATGTGTGAACAGTACCGTGGAGGTGAAAGCAGACAATATATTCAAATGTTATTATGGCTACTTGTTCCAAGAAAGATGGAGAATTAAGTCATTGATAAGATTAAATGTGGAAAGTCTAAAGATTATGGCAGAAATGTTAATGAAGTAAACAAATCTGAAAATAGTTCCCAGGACATGCTAAGTAGTCACTCAACCTAGTAGCATTTCACTGGAAAAAAACCACTAAATTAATTTCCCCCCCCCCAACAAATTAGCATATTTGAATATTCATGTATTGTTACATTTTCAAGTTTGGTATTCTTGGATGCTTACTTTCCATGTGGTTGTGTGGCAGATCCATCACCCTTCCTCTTAAAGATCACACGTGTATAGAAAATGTATCCAGCAATACAGGGGGACATTTTTAATGTGTGTATCCACTGTTCCTTGTAAGCGTTAGTGTACATATCTCTTATCATTTAAGATTCTGGGTTCTCCTAGTGCTGTTTGATACCACAGCTGCCCTCTTGTAGAATTCAGTTAAGTATACAAACCTACTCCAGTATCAGTGCTTTCATCCAGTAGTCTGCTAGGACTAACTAGTGAATTTTATTGATTTAAAATCAACTTCAGTTACAAAGATTTCCATAAGTGGGGGCATTTGAATGGCATGGGATAAGAGTATTCGAAAAGAACAAAATGGAAACCCTGACTGCAACCCCCTTAAGCAGACAATAAAAGCTGAGCCCTGAAACAACCAGTAGTTAGTCTGGTGGAGGCCAAATTAAGTAGAGTATTGATTAAAACTGAATTTATTTGTTGTCAAAAGAGGAAATGTCAGGTGAGGGTTGTCACTTTTACACTAGTCCATGTTTTAATTTGATATAGAGCCTCATGAAAATGTATCATTATTCATGAGAGACAGTTGAACAGAGCTTCAAAAAAATAATTCCCATACTCTTAGTTCCTTTTTCTAGCTTGTTTAAATTTCTATTAGCCCTTGAATTCATTCACCAAGATTGCTTGAAAATTTGTTCTCACTCTTTGTTTAAAGGAGACTCTGATTAATAAAAATGCTCTAGCTGTCATAAATGTCTTGTCCTCCTCTCGAAATCTGGTCTTCAGTTCATTATAACCAATTTCTAAGTGGAACACAAAACCATTACTTGGTTTTTATATTGATTTCACTACTTCAAACCTCATCTCAAGCCATATGGAAGAGACATGGTCTACAGAAATACTTATATCTACAAAACAAACCCTAAAATCCTGAGTACATTAGATGTTTTCAGGAATTAGTCTTATTATGAAAGAATCAAAGTAGCTAATGATAGGAACCGACGAAGAGTAAACTTTCAGGAAGATGAAGGAGATTTACCTAGCTTTATATGCTAAAAAAATCATGCCTCAAGCCTCCTTCCGTCTCCTTCTGCTTTCCCTCAATGAATACTCTTTAACAGGTGCTTTCTACTGGCTATTATATTATGTTCAGGGGAGGACATAATAAATCCCATCTGGAAAAGCAGAACAGTCCACTAGGGAACCCAAGATTAAAAGTCTCATACACACAGGTCCACATACCAGTTTCTATATGCAACGTGAATGTGACCTCGAGCAATGTATTCATTCTAGATAAACCCTCAATTTGAATACTTGCAAACAGAGATAAGCTTTGCTTTTTGTGACAAAGAAGTTGATGCCACCTGTCAATCAATGTCTTTCTTTGTGTACTTGAAAAGAGGTTTTTTTTTAGTGTCAATGAGGAATTGAATATCTGTTTATTATTTTGTAAGTATATTTATTATGGAAAGTATGTATAAGCAAATGAAACCATAAAGGTTATAATACACTCTGAGTTTACATATATTAATTGTAGAAAGGCATGGTTCTGTTAAGCGAGTGATGTATATTGATCATAATTGCTCTTTCTGTTATCTTCTTGTTTTCCCCTTCCTCCCTGTTTATTTCAGATCTGTGTTCCAAATAAAAGTAATATGGTAGACCAAAAGAAAGTAGTCCCTTTGACTAGAAGTCACCTGTCCTTCCTTGTGGAAGAGTTGTAAGGAAAACAGACTTGTACAAGCAGGCATGGAGCTTGTGAACAGGGCCAATGCCTATGAAATGTTCATCTTTCTGTGGGTTGGGTCTAACTCTAACATGAGGATAGTGTACAGACTCTCATAGGAGAAAGAGCCCCATATACTCCCTGGCTCAAGTGAATGTTAACTGTAGAACGGCTCAAAGGACTCAATGAAGCCTGCAGAGATAACTACAGAGGCCGGGAAAGGCTTTAATGGAGGTCTGAATCAAATGATATAAAATGATGTGACTTGCATCACATCATTAAGTTCTTAAGTTTCTGCTGTTGCTGTTGTCTTCTGAGTTCAAGTACAGGAGGAGGAGACAATTCAACTGAAGTATATGTGTTAAAAAGCCTAGTACCTACAGAGCCACTGTAATCTAAAATCCATGAAGCTTGTGTAGATGCTAATTTCAGGACACGCCAGTGGTAGCCATATTAGATGAGTATGAGAATTCAGAACCATCCAAAGCATGGCAGGATGCTTGAACATTTCCAATAGCTGATGTAGCCAGGAATGGCCTAAAGGTCCAGTAGGATTAAGTCCCTCTATCTCTCTCTCTCTTTTTTTCTATTTTGTTCTTAATCATTCTCTCTTTGTTTCCTTCATTCTCCCAACCTGAATTCCTGGAAGCTGTTTGGAGGGAGGAGATCTTGAGTAAACTGTGAAACTACTCAGGGCCATAGATTTCCTCTCTGGGGATCATGTAAAAAGCATCCATTGCTTTCTTGGGTGTTGTACATATCTTCCTGCCTGGAATGAAGTGAATAGACTCGGTGATATTTCAGTCTCCTTTTGAGTTCCCTGGTTGTATTGTTCTGCATAAAAAGCATCATTAGAGTATTGGGCAGGTGGTATAGAGTAGCAGCCCTCCCTCAAAACAAACAAACAAACCAGATTTTCTAAGAAAATGTCTGTCTCTTCCAAATTATGCAATTTTTCATTAGCAATGTATCCCTACAAATGATGTGACTGAATTAAGGATAATGAACTCAGTCGTATTTCTGTTATTAATCAGGGCTGGATAATGGGATGCTTTTTTTTTTTTTCTATTCTCAGATGTTCAGGACAATTGTCAGGCAGCAATAATGACTGCATCTTCTCCACTCCCAAGCTCCCAAATGATAAATATTTACAAATCTCTTCTAGAAAATGTAAAGTACTGCAAAGATGTGGGGTAATTAGTAGACTATTTTGATTATTAGGGAGCTGGGGTAGAGGCATTTGCGCCATTAATGATTTAATACCGAGACCAGTTGTAATTCACACAACAAGGGGAAATGACAATCATATTATAGCTGTCACTCAGCTGTAGCTGTTGCATAAGCCAATCAGACTTGTAAACACAACCTCTATTTAAAAACAAAAACAAACAAACAAACAAAAGCCCCACATGCACAAAAAAATGAGGTTTCAGTGTTCCTTCGATTCATTTTCACATCAGCTTTCAACATCCCAAAATGAGTAGCTAATGTGTTTAGGTCAAATCTCGGCAGTGTCATCCCCATTTGTTGCTAGCTGAAAATTGATGATTTAATATTTGGAGAAGTAGATGAGAAAGGATCACTCATAAACCACTAAGTATCAGGCTCTTCTATGTCTGGCCTCATACTAGAGATTTTTTAAAAAATATTTTTTTCTTGCTTTGCTGGGGGAAGTAGTTTGATATATACACTATTTAGATTCCAATTAAGAGCTAAAGTGTTTACCATTTGAATAACCATCATTTAAAAAAATACATGGACTGAGCTATTATTGCTGTGAAATAAACCTATAGTTACCATTTACCAGTAGCTTACCATGTCCAGTAATGTGTAAGTACTGAGAGGGAAAAATATGATATATGTATGTAGCATTCTTTAGCTTTTCATTCACCAATTTCATTAATCAGTTAGTTAACTAGGACTAAGACTCGTAAGATACTTATGGAAGAATCACTAGAAGATGATGATCAAACTCCATGTTACTCATGTCTATGAAGATAAGAAACATTATAGGTATAAGTAATATATCTTTCATCTATCTGTATTTTTCTATTTTACCTATCTATACTGATTATCTTTATCTATCTGTCTCTATCATCTATCTATGGATTTACCATGTATCATCTATCTAATCTATCTAATCTATCATCTATCTATCATCTATTATCTATCTATCTATCTATCTATCTATCTATCTATCTATCTATCTATCATTTGTTATACCTATAATCTGTTTAACCATCATCATCTATCTTACATACATGTAAGTATGATATAGATACTTACATACATCTATGTAAGTACGTATGTATGTATCCATCAATCTATCATCTATCTTTTATACCTATCATCTGTTTATCCACCTACCATCTATGTATATATGTATGCATGTATGTATGTATCTATCATCCATCTATCTATCTATCTATCTATCTATCTATCTATCTATCTATCTATCTATCATCTACTTACATCCATTTGTACATTGATCATTTTTCTATTCCTGTCTGGTAAAGAACCGCCCCCAGGCTACATTGCCTGGGCCAGAAACACCACATGTGAGCTGAAGAGCTGGTGAGAGGTGGCAGACCCAGCCCACCTCAGTGTCCTCACCCTTTGTAATGTTACCAGGACTGAAACGAGTGCACACACCATCCTTTGTTGCTCTACGTGTTCCATGTAAGAAGAGGAAGTTCGGCTTTAGCAGCAAAGAGCTGCAAGACTTGATCAAGGCAGTTCGAGGCTGTGTTTTCACAGAGTTCAAACTCCTAGAGTCCCAGCACAGTCCACTTACCTGTCGTTGTGAGGCCTTCTCTGGAGCTGTCATTGTCCCAAGCACTGAATTAATTTCATGGAGTCCTATACTACGATGGTAGTGGTATGAATGAATGAAAGGAAATGGTCCACAACCAAGAACCCAAGTTCCTGATATTGGTATACATCCAAAACTCTCATCACTAAACAAATCATCTTCTGGAGATAAAATGATGTCATCCGGATTTGAGTTATGCTTCATATTGATACCAGCATTATATTTGGTGGCCTTAAAATGGCAGGTATTAGGATAACCATGGGAAAATTTAGCAAACTGTTCAGAGACTTGCATTATTTTAATTTTATCTGGAGGGTGGGACAATGGCCATATGAAGCCAACCTGTTTTTGTTACATAACTAATCCTACTTAAAGCTTATCAGGGAGAACATATGAAATTAGAATGAAACACTTTCAAGGTTTGGTCATTCCTGGGAAGTCCTCTGGTCACCTTTCCCAAGTGCTTTTCTGGGATTGTTAATGTTCCTGAGTGCACTAATTTTTTTGTTGTTGTTCTATGGGTGTCCTGGAGGGCAAAGGGCACAGCTGGCTTGAGATGTGGTCCAGCTTGGTGTGGGTCATTGTGGATGCAGAATATACTCACCATACTGCTTGTGTTTGGTATGTCCCGAAATCTGTCCAAAGTTTGAAACTTCTGATTTAGTTCCTGAAACAATTCCATGTGCCTCTTCCTTGTGTGCATGACCTTCTGCAAGAGAGAACAGGGCGGCTCTCATTCCTAATTTAACTCACATCTTCTTAAAAACTGTTTTGGACTGAGGGAAGCTAAGCCTGGCAGGAGCCTGTAGTCCCCAAAGACATCACATATGCAAATGACATGTCCCCAATCTTTTTTTTTTTTTTTTATTTCTAGTTCTTTCTGAAAAAGAATGGGCTCTTTTTTTTTTCCACTCACAAGATTACAAAAAAGTAAGCTTTTTCCTTCATTTTTCTTCTTGTGGGTGCATTAAAAACATAGCCATCATTCTTGTGCAAGATTTTTTCAGCCCTTAAAAGTTGAGTCTGTTCTACAAAAATTGTTGCAGTAATTTAAAAATGTTAAAAATTTGGACTTTGTAAAGCACTTGGGTCCTAGATGTTTGTCATGGGAAACATTGCTTCTTTATGTCTTACTTCTATAAACAGTACAATGTAGCTCACTGCACTAAAGGGGGAGCATAATCCCAGGCCCTGCCTTTAATGCTGATTCAGAGCTCTAAAGTGCCTGAAAGATGTGTGAGATCTAAAACCTTGCTCTCTCCCTGAGAATAACAGCTGAGTTTTGCAGAAGGGAAATCTGGCCCATAGGTTTCATATACTTGTTTACTGGATGATGCAAAATGTTAGCAGTCACAGTTTTGAGCATGCATTTTGTGGCTGATGAGCTATTAAAATCACAGGTACAAGTATATTAAACCCCTTCTTCCCTGGTTTCATGCCTTTCTATCAACTGCATTATAACCCAACAAATGGGCTTGTAAGTAAAAATGATCTTGGGTGTTTGGGACTGATATTTTTTTTTTTCTATTACAAAGCATTTAAAGGACCTTCGAGAAAAAAAAAAAAAAAAAAAAAAAAAAAAAAAAAAAAAAAAAAAAAAAAAAAAGCCAGAGAACAAACTCTCTGTATCTGCAAGTGCTATCCCATAATGTTGATTTTCCAAAGTCATGAGTCAGCAGTTTGGTGATTCTCCAGGACTCTGCCTAAGAACTCACAGTATTTGCAACCTACACATCTGAACGCCATTCGCTTTTGTGGTTTTTCATGAGGCTGTTAGATCTAGGTCTGGGCTCTGATTTGAACTTCTGTTTAACAATCATTGTCTTCATTAGCAAATCTTTTCAAATATAAGGGTTTTTTTTGGGAAAAAAATGTCTTTGGGGAAAGATTGGCAATCCTTAGTTTTCTTCTAAAAAGATGCTCACAGGGAAGACAAACAAGGGAGGGGGGAGGACAAATGGAAAGTTAAACTGAATCTTATAATGTGCTACAAAAGGCTGTCCTCTTCTCTGTAGACTTTAAATTTCCTAACTTAATGAATAGTATCTACGCAATTCACTGTTATGCTAATGTGTTCTGTTATTTCCATAGCCTATGTCCCTGTGAGAGAATCCTGCCATTTTAAGTCAATCAGTAACCAATTTTCATCTCCCTGCTGGAGCTCTAGGACTTGGCTGTTGAAGAATCAGGTGGTTGAGGATGAGAACAGGGCAGCATGACTTATGATAGGACATGAAACATAGCAAGCAATTAACTTCCCATCAGTCTCGAAGAGCGTACAAGAAGCAGGTTTTGCGGGAGTTAGAGAGAAACACCAGGCAAACGGAATTTGACTAGTGATGGCTGATGGAGATTTATGAGCGTGAAGATTTGTATAAGCAACTAGTGGAGGGATTTTGAGAACCAGGTAGCCGGCAAAGGAATTCAGTATATCCTGTGCTTCAGAGACACATAGTTCTATGTGGTACCAGGTCCTAGGGCACTCATTAAATTCCCGTCCTGTGATACACAGAGTGCTTAAAAAGCAATCACATTTTCGTAGTAATGAACATTATTGCTACATAGCCTTTTCCTTTTATGTCGGAGTGATGGCAAACCGGCATCATCTCACTACGCGCATTCCATTGAATGATTCAGTGCACACGCATGAACACCACACACAGTGCTAAGTGCTAGAGTAACAACAGAGGAAAAAAAATATGGCTGAATCACTGCCTCTGAGTCGTTCAAGGTCTAATGGAGAACTCCAGAATTAGTTGCATTGTGATTTGAATAAATGGAAATTTATAGTTGTGCTTAAAACCAAGAAGATGCTAAGAGGGGAATGTAAATAAGCTAAGTGAAATGCAAATAAGACAACCTCCAAATGTTTAGGTCAAAAATTAATAATTATGGTTGTAATCATCTATAGTCTCCCTCCCTCCCCCCGTCTCTCTGAGAACTCTGATTTTTAGCTCAATTTTTAACCATTGTCTTCCATCTCTTCTTAATGAAACCATCCCTCTTCAAAGACAATAAATGAATTCTTTCGAAGCTTCCTGATACTAAAGGCGCAACACCTCTGTTTTGCTGCAGGCGTTTGATGATTATGGTTCTCAGGTCGCTTCATTTATCCTTTTTCTTGTGAGCTGATTTTTGACTGTGCTTCGAGTGAGCCCTCTTGTCACTGTTGCTAGGATTATCAATCAAGTTTGCTACTGTTCCCTGGCTACGAGCTAAATTAGTTCATGTTTTTCCAACAGGAATCTGTGTGTGTGTGTGTGTGTGTGTGTGTGTGTGTGTGTGTGTGTTTAGGAGTGTGTTTGTGTCTTATTGAAAGTCTCTCCATGATTCTCACAATCAAATACCTTTGTTATATAAAGAATGTTTGAAAAGCAAAGCCTATGTCAAATGAATCATTGGGAAATTTGATACATTAACTGATTAGAAGTTTTATGGATACAGTCTGTTTGACAGAGCAGTACTTGATTCTGAATTTGATGGATTTTATTTTTAAAAATTAGATTGGTTGGACATACTAAAAATATACAATGGATAATATAAAGTTATGGTGGCTGCCAGTGTTATATAACCAGAGATCATTTTGAAATATTTCATAGTTCTGTGAAAGGTATTCTAATAATGAAGCTAAAATACCCTGCAATAAATATAAAGGGAAATGAAAAGTTGGATGCCAAAATATAGAGCCCTTCCTACTTGCAAACATTAGTTGCAAATATATTCTTTTGCCAGATAATCATTTTGAATTGAAATGGCTACTGTGGCACTGCCAGAAATCACCATAGCAATAATAGCCTGCATTCTGGAAGGGGTATCAATTACAGCTGCTGTAAACAGCTCGTATCTCTGACACAGGCTGCTCAGTTTCCCCTTATAATTCTTTCTTTTTCATAGTTTCAAGTACATCTTTGTACCTTTGTAGGGAATTCAATGACTATTCTTAACTTAAAGATTTGCTTACTTTATTTCTTTTGTGACCTGAAAATCCAGTTTCCCAAAGAAATCAATGTTTATAAACACTCAATTTATACCTCAGTTGTACTAAAATCTAATAATGATGATGTAAGACTTTCACATGTATTTTCTGTGTAAAAAAAAAAAACACAAAGTTTTAGTCTGTTTGGCACTATATACATAATTCAGTTACTTTCATCATATTTCATTGCAAATATTATAGGGGTGTTTTGCAATAATAAATCAGCACAGTAATCTTTCTTCCCCTTCAAATTAATATTATTAGACATTGGTTTGAAGGATGACTGAGCCTCTGTCCTGAGATGATCACCAGGCTGACCACATGGTTTTATGCTTTCCCAAGCAGTTTAGTTTTTTTTTTTTAATTTCTTCTTCACCTTTATTGGAAACAATAACAGCAGCAATAACAATGACACAGCAAGCAAGCCTCTTTACATTCTTTTCTATCAATGTATAGCTTTATCATTCAAAGGTTGGTGTCTCCCCAACCTATCCATTATTGATATTACAGAAATAATGACATGTTAAAGCACATTTGTTATAATTTGGATATTTTCTTTTAAATAAAACTAAAAAGGAACCTGATGTCTTAAGCACCTACTGTTTCCTAAAATGTCTGCAAAGCCCCTTTGAATTCTTGGAGCATGCCAAGTCTGATAGCTGTGCACACGGAGACAGTCTATCAATTTGATTTCAGCTTCCGTCTCTGTGTAGCTACAGCTAGCTGTACAATGAGGTTAATCTTATAGGGCTGTTGTGGAAGATTTCACAAAGGATATATATAAAGCACTTATATCTGGACCACAGAGACAAGTGCTGCTGAAGAGGAGGCAGCCATTGCTGTTTTGCTGATGCCTCACAGTAACCCTGGAGGCAGTCATTAATTACCTCTACTTGATTGATCAGGAGGCTGACGCTGAAGGAGGCAGTTTGCTCTTGCGAGCCGTGAGCTGAGTCCCCACAGCAGCTCAGCGTGCTATCTTGGATGTATCTGAGAGATTCAGGAAGCATCCTGGTATAGAAAGCTCAGGGTTTTAATTTATGTTCCGTGCAGATGGGAGAAAAGTAAAAACTAAGTAGGGGTTATGCATCGTCTGTAGTAGGCCCCCAACTCAGGATAGTGAGTCCCTACAACAATGCAGTACCGCAATGATATTTATAATGCCTGTGCTCATGTTTTGTCTCAGGATACCTCATAGACAGAGATCCCTTCATCTGTGAGTCCTTGACAGCTAACTCTCTGGTAGTTAGTGGCTGTTTATTGAACACTAACTGAATAAAAGAAATGAGCAGGATAGCATAGACGTGTCTTCTCCTTCCACGAAGAACAGTTCTCCACTGGAAGGAACATTCACTTTAAAATTTTTAAAATGATTTTTAAGTTGTGTGTATATATGTGTATCTATGTAAGGGTATGTGCAAATGAGTCCAGGTATCTACTGAAGCCATAAGCAATGGATCCCCGCTGGAACTGGAGCTACAGGATGGTTGTGAGCCATGCATGCTGAGCCATCTTTTTAGCCCCAAGGAGCATCTCTGCTGAAGACTCTAGCCAGAAGCCCTGCCTTCCTTTTTCTCACCCTGCTCTGCATTCCCACCCACTCCGTAAGTGGTTTTGAGGAACCAAGAGTAGATTTGCAATAAACTGGTGATTTTGCACTTTCAAATTTAGAAGTGTGAATCACAGAGTTGTATTTGAACTATAGAGAAAAAGTCTGAATTCTAAAGAGAAGAGATACTAGAGTGAATGGATTCTTTGAACTGACAGAAGTTGTTAGGGAATGTCAGAAACTCTTTCTTAATTCAACATCAGGGCACGGGGCTGGGAGAGCCTGTTCTCACATGGATCAGAACAAATTCGATGACTCACCATCTCCAGCCTTCGAGTTTTATATATGGGGGCTGCCATTGTCTATTCGCACTTGGATAAACCTACTAATGTTTTTGTTCATTCCTACTCTGGACATTCTTTCTTCTCTCTACAGTGACCTTTTGGAACTTGACTTTTTTTTTTTTTATCATATTGTTAAAAAGAGAAGACGAACATTGAAGGAGTTAAGCCTAATTCTGAAAGCAGTATTGTGAGGGACCGATGTTTGAATCATAACATCCAGAGTGTCAATAACCTGCATCCCCCAGAATCATGCCCGTGACCACAGAATCTGTGGTCCAAGTATGTTGACTTGGATAAATATGTACCTTGGTTTTCGAATAAAGTGTGCGGCGGGGTAAGAAAACCAAATAAGTGATACATTTCATCCGTGCCAATCAAGAGCAGATTTGGTCATAAATGCATGCTTTTGAAACAGTTTAAACTTAATGATATAGGAAAAGAGGATCCAATTTAAGATTAAAGTGTTCGAAGTGCTTGCCTTTCAAACATGCCCTGTAAATATCCCTTGATTGTTTAATGATTTGCACCTACTGTAGAGGGTCAGGGCCAAAGCAGGAAGGATCCTGTTTTGAACAAGACATTTCTTTCAAATAGTGTGTCAGCTATTTAAACACATTAAAGGTAGAATGTGCTCATACGAGACAACACATGAATTAAAAAAAAAATCTTTCTGAGTCTAGGTCACCTCACTTCATGTAAATTTTTCCAGATCTATCCATTTTAGCCCTAATTTCATTTTTTATTATGGCATAATAAAATTCCATTGCATCTATATATCACATTTCCACTGTCCATTCTTGTGTTGAAGGACATAGATGATGCTTCTATTTCCTTGCAAATAGGAATAATACTAGAGGAAACATAGGACATGAAGTGCTATGGATATATGCCAAGGAGGGGTACAGCTGGGCTATGAGGTAATTCCATTTGTTTGTTTGTTTGTTTGTTTGTTTGATTTTTAGAAATCCTCATGTTTTAAGGAAAAAGTATTAATAAAATATTAGAATTAGATAGGAGACTCAGGTAGTGTGTAAGGCTGTAAAATTTGACAAAACAAGGCTTTCAGGAGTCCACAGGGCAGCCTGGTAAGGGTGAAGTATCTAAGGTGATAGTTATATGGAAAGCCCTCTCAGTGACTAGGGTAGCATGGATCTTGACATACATTCAACTAGTCGAGCCTGTATTTAGAAAGGGGGTGGGGAATTAGCTTGTTCCTCCTTGTCAATCCAAAATTACAAATACACGTGTTAGTGTGGTAGTATCATGAACATTTTTAAAAATTAATTTTTTAAATTTTTTTTTAATTTTTGGAAACAGAATTTGTCAATTCCTATAACTGTACGCATGCTGAAAAGGGAGCAACTGGAAGTGGTCAATAGGGGAAAAGTAATGTTTCAGTGTTTCTGCCCCAAAACTTCGACTCCTACAGAACTCATGTGATGACTGCAACAGTTAAAGAAGTAAGGAAATTACACAACTCCTATGTTGCAACTATTCTCCACCAACAGATATCTTTGTTAGCACTGTCGTTCTATGTGTGGAATGCAAGGCCTAGCATCTGCTTAGGGAAGCTGCTAGCGGTTGCCATAGAGAATAGCTGGGAAAAGGAACACATTTCTTCTAACATTCTCAGTGACAGAGTGCAATTTGATTTCTTCCCAGTGTTTGTTCTTACCATGGAACTCCAGCCAGCCTGGAAATTGCTATGTGGTCTAGGCTGGCTTTAAACTCACAGATATCCACCTCTGAGGTGCTAGGGTTTTTTTTTTTTCCAATGTTTAATTTTGCTATTAATGACTTGTTTGTAGTGAGGCTTAATCTTAGATCTAGGTTTTTACTGTATTTCCTCACCAAGGCCTAATGGGTTAATTTGTATGTTCATTCTTTCCTGATAATAGAACTGATTGTTGCTTTCAGGGCTGTGCACGTGAACACATACAAATACACACATACAGATACACACACACACAAACACACAGACACAGCACACACACAGAACTTACTTTAGGTTGTCACAAGAAAGTTCATGTTGAACATAACGCATACAAACAGATACAATTTGATCCTTTATTCTTTTGATACCTAAAGGACTAAAACACTCTTCGTTCTTTAAAGGACATCAACAATGTCAAATGTGAAGATTGTTAAATAGTTTTAATTTTTTTAAATGGATTTGGAAGTTTTGGTTAAAAATTTAGACTTCAATGAAATATAAATTCCAAGCTTTGTGGTGATCATGGAGCTGCCCAGATATTTGTGATTTAAGCATTGACACCAGATTTTTGATCATTATTTTGTGGCACACAGCCTGAGTTACTATGAAACAAAACCATTTTCCTTGGACACTTAGCATGAACCCCTTCTTCACCATCATAATGGATAAAATCACATTGATACGCATTGTACACTGTAGAACCATACATTCACTTACACAAATGGAATGATTTAATCAGAAGTTTTCATATACCAGGAGGCCTCTATATTTTCAGGAATATCTGTTAAGACTATTGAGTTCTATGTATGCATCACAAGGGTACAGATATGTTGGAGATATTTATCCTATATTATACCCAATTATGTCAGCAGGCTATGAATCACATCGCATTATCAAGTTGCATAAGTGCATTTATGTGATACTTAAAGATCATTAATTTTGTGCTTAAGCATAAGCCGCTTAGACAGTATCATTTTCGTGACTTCCATCACCAATACCAGCATCAATATAAATTCAATGCAAATTGGAAAATGAAAGTCTTCATCTTGTTTATATCTGTGAAAAGACATTTACCCAACATAGGCATGCATTCAATCAACACTAGCTATTGGGAAAAAAATGACTGAATGTACCCCAGAGAACCTAAGGACAGGAATCACAACACAATACAAGCAAGTCTCAGACAAAGTCTTGCCTACTAGCCAAAGCATCCCCCTGGGATTTCTACAAGTTATCACTGTAGTAAAACTGAAAAAATAATGACTTAGGTTTTTAAAAAAATCAGGAAATTGGCGTTCCTACCTCCACTGACTTGGATCAACTGATTTGCTTCCACTCTAAGCTGTCTCCTGCTAACAATTATCCAGTAGGTCTTTACTTGACTAGAAAATGTCAGTTGAGCGTTTTCTTGGAGGAGTTATTAGACCTCAAAACTGTTTCCTTCCTTCCGCCATGGGTAGAGTAAGGATCCTTATTTTAAAGGTCCATACAGTGCTGTGTTTGAGCAGTTATAAATCGATCTTGAATTCAATAATTAAACTCATAAAGTAATTCATAGGAACTCACCTCAAAGTCAAGGTCAGAATATCTCGATTTTCTTCTCTGTTGGTTTGGTTTTAGAAGAAGGAGAAAAACAGTAAAGTTATGTTTAGTCACTTAAACCAATGGAAATCATTACATTCAATGAAAATACTCTTATTGTTAATAATGATAATTGTGTTATACGATTCCATTAAGATTATTTTTCTGACTTAAAAATATTCCATCTATATGTTTCCGTTTTCACCCCAAACTTTCTTTAAAGGTGAAGGGTATCACTGGTTTTTTTGTTTGTTTGTTTGTTTGTTTGTTTTTAACATTAAGTACTAATGCTAGTTTTCAGTGAAATTCATTAGCATTCAATCCCAAAAGAGGCTCTAGTTTTAACAAAAACCACTTTGCAAGCGTGGAGGATTAAAAGTGATATCAGAAAAATGACCTAGGTACTTTGAGACCTCCCACCGGTAGACATCCAGATTATTTTAAAGATACTCTTGCTATGTAGCTCAGGCTGTTTTCAGAACTTCCTGTCTTCCTGTGTGCTAAGACCACACTTGATCTCAAACAAATCCTGCCTTCCCGTCTGCTCTGGGGTTTATATATCAGATTTGTACAAATTTCTCAAAATTAGGTCATCTCCTACCAAAGTGCTACTTGTTACTAGTTCTTAGGAAAGAAACATTTTTGTTTGTTGGTTGGTTTTTGTTTTTCATTCCTATGTTGTTAGTCAAGCAACAGATATTCTACACCCCAACACAGTGTTGCACAGTGTTTCTCTTGGACTCTAAATCTGCTAAACAACACGGAAATCTAGTTATAGGTACACATGCATTGATGAAATAAAGTAATTAGGCAGTGGGCTTGATACAATCAGGAAGTATGATTAAAACGAAGTGGATGCAAGCTCATGTGATAATGGGACTTTCATGATATCAGTATGGAGATGGTATTTTTAGCATCTGTTCCAGGGAGCCACCGATTCTTAAAATGGGTGAGGTGTAGAGGGAGATGCCTGTAAACTTATAAAAAGATCTCCACATTTTTAGAGAACAAAGAAAATTTCTGCTGTGCTTTTTCTTTAAGTAGACTCCCCCTTCCCCAACACCGAGGGAGTTGGGGGGAAAAAACATAAGGGAAGCGTGCAGTGTTTTTGGCCAGATTATGTTTGTTTCCCCTGCTCCTTCCCCCAACACTCCCAGCTCAATATCCACAACCTTAACGTCACTAGCTTCTCAGGGTTCCGACAGTGCAGATTTACGGCAGATCTAGTCGCTATTATGACTGTTATGAGCTTTATTAAAAAAATATGACTTTTCCTGCAGCTAGAGCTAAAATTGTCGTTATAAAACCAGAACCTCCTGTGCAGCCTAATCTCGGAACATGTTTTCAGCAGACAGAAGGACTAAAGGAGGAGACCAGGGACAGTTCTGACATAATCTCATTGTGGTGAAATCTGCTGAGCATGGGCAAGCAAGGCTTGGTGGAATACTGAGGAGAGGGGAAAGGGGAACGCCTTATTGAAGTGGAAACTCAAACATGATGCTCTCTGTGCCCTCCTTGTCTCCAACAGCGTGCTGACTTCCTCCTAGTGACATCCTGGAAGAGGCAGAAGTGCAAGAACACATCCAAACAAATCTGGCTCGGCACCGCACTTTGCTGCAGTCTGCTAGACTAAACGTCAAGGCTCCTCCCATTCTTCTCTCGCATGGATACCCAGCCTTCTTGACACTGTGGTTTAGCAAAGCTTTTTAAAATATATATATATATATATATATATATATATATATATATATATATATATATATATATAAAAATATGTGTTAAGTAAAATCTAAGCATGGACACATTTAGTTAAAAGCAATTATTATAAAACATGAGCTTTGTATCGGGTCCGAAACAACTGATGGAATCTTACAAAAATGATTCAGTCAGCTGGAAGACAGGGAGAGCCTTCTGCTGAATGCACCGAGGGGCTCTCTGTTGCCAAAGGTGAAAGCGACCATATGTTGCTGCATTTGTTTTGGATCACAAGGCAGTGCTGCCTAGGAACTGAAGATTTGGATGCATACAAGGTGCAAAAGAGCTTTATGTTATCGGAGCAAGAAGAAAATATGAGAACCGGAAGAGCCCCAGCAACAGATTCCAAGTCAGAATATCATTGTGACCTATGTCAATGTGCAATATTTTCTTTTCTCTCCGATTTAATTTTGTTACAATTAAGCCCTAACAAAGGGCATAGCAGGCTACAAGAATTAGATGAAGGAATGAGCAAATTTTAATCAAAACCTGGTGGTGGGGTGTGGTGGGGATGGGTACAAAATAAATCATGGGGGTTTAAAGATCAGATAGTGTGTAAAATGTGTCAAGTGTTCAAATCAAAAGTGTGCATGGTGTGTGTGTGTGTGTGTGTGGCTACATCCCCATAATACCAAAGATTTCAACCTGTATGCACTTAATAAAGTGATTTCACA
Source organism: Arvicanthis niloticus (assembly GCF_011762505.2). Classification (NCBI taxonomy): domain Eukaryota; kingdom Metazoa; phylum Chordata; class Mammalia; order Rodentia; family Muridae; genus Arvicanthis; species Arvicanthis niloticus. Next base: position 41,177,148 of record NC_047674.1, on the reverse strand, counting down.
TTTGGACATGCTAACCAGTCTCTGGCATGGTTGGGAAAATGGTGTCATTTTGTGAATGAATGTAACTGAGAGCCAGTGGAGTTAAAATAATTGGACCAAGTCACCCAGGAGGTAAGCAAGTGAACTGTGATGAAAACTCAGGTCTGGTTCAGTGTCCAGCACTTTCTACATGAGATCTCACTGTAGGATAATATTTTACAAACAAGATGTCTGTTACATGCTGTTCTGGAACTCAGAAAGATAATACTATATGGCCCCCATAGTCCACATTTCACAGTAGTGGTACTGAAATACCTTAGAAGCATAAAGCAAGGTCACATGGATTAACTATTTCAGTCTAATTATATTTTAAAGAACAAGAAAAAAAAGCCAACTTGATGGCGCTCATTTCTCAGAAAAATCTGTTTGGTAAAACCAAACCAAAACATTAATTCGAATAGATTATGATACAATGCTATGATAACAGACATATGTGATATTTGTTCATGAGAAGCTCAGTTCATCTTACCTGTCAGATGCTATTAGTACAAAGTGGGATACCAGAAAAATCCCAATGCAATTTGGTTTTGCCTGTGTCTACCCTGTGTGCATATCCATGCAATGTTCTGTAAAGTCTTTTGAGGCTGCAGTTTGCTGAGACTGTGACCCACTTATGTGTTTATTCAAATGTCCTTCTGGGCCTTGTAGAATAACACTGTAAGGCATACAAAGTGCTTAGAAATAAAGACAGTGTTTGCTTGTTTTGTATGTGTGTTCACATGTGAATACACATTTCTGGGTGAGTATATATGTACGTGGAGGCTAGAGGGCTTCAGTTGTCTATCCTTCGGTTTGTTTGTTTGTTTGTTTGAGGGAACAGGGTCTCTCCATGGTCTGGATTTCACTGAGTATGGTCCTTTGGTTGGCCAGTGAGCTCCAGGGATTTGTCTATTTCTACCTTCCCAGTATTGGGGTTATATTCATGTGACACTATGCCTGACTTTGTGGGTTTAAGGGGTTGAACAAGCTCACAAGGCAAGCTCTTTCCTGACTGAGCCATCCCCTCAACTTTGACCACATATTTAAACAATGAGAATCAACTAAGTGGTCAAGCCACTTGGTTTTTTTTTTTTTTTTTTTTTTGCAAATAACTGGATAATTTTAAAGAAATGTTACATGTAAAATTAAAACAAGCCAACGTAACGTTAAAAAAATTATGAAGATATAAATTGTTCTGCCTGTATAGCCTTTACTTTCAGGAAAGTTTAAACACACCTTCCTTTCCTGTGCAGTAACGTGAAATACATCTTTCTTTCCTATGCAGTTTCGTTTTTACAGTACACTACTGAGTGAGTACTCATCCCAACTGCATTATGCTCTTAAAACTCTATTAAAATTCTTGTCAAAGGCCTCTAATGAGCTCCATTTGGACAAACAGCAAGGTCAATTTTCCACCCTCCTCTCGCTGGACTCTCGGAAGCTGTAGAAAGTTAATCACTTCCTCATTAAAGCTCTGGCTTTTTCTTGCCCCGCCTCTTTCTTCTTTTATTCACTGCAGCTCCTTTTGAAACCTCTTTTGCTGGCCATTTCCTATGCCCCCTCTTTCTAAATGTGGAGCTGCTGAGGTCTGCTCCGTCCTGTATGCTTTCCTGGATTACATGGCTTATCCCTTAGACTTTAATGCCACCTTTCAATATGCAAATATCCCCTTTTACATGGGCTTTCTCATCACTGACAATGTTAATAACTCATCAGCCAAGACAAAGGCTTAGAACTGTCTCTCCTTTGTGTACATCCCTCATCTTCCATATTAAATCCATTCATGGGTTGCCTATTTGATCTCTAAAAGGTCTCTTTGTCTGTCCCCTCTTTGCCACCCACACCTCCACATCTCTAGTCCCTTCTTAATTAGCTACAGAGCTCTAGCATTTGGCAGAGGATCTGTCATAACAGTTTGCAGTCTCCAAAATTATCGGCAAATGTTTGAAGAGTGTCGTATGACAGCCCTGGAATTCAAACCAATATGACTTTTGCTTTATTGTTACTGCTTTAAAGAATAACCTGGGAGAATTTGAATAACCAACTGACCTAAATATACACCAAAGAAAACCACTCCAAGTAGGCAGGCTGGCAGTTAAGAGAATCAAAACAATTTATGAGAAAGCCATACCTTTTACTGGTAGAAGGGAAAATATCTTTAGGGTGATTTAATAGTGAGGAAATGTGCCATGGTCTCATGCTACTGAAAGGGCCACTTAGTGCATATGTGCCCAGAGGGGCTTCCACACACAACCCTTGTAAAATAATGAATAATTTCTTGGAGGGACTATGTCATTATTTGTGTCACTGAAAATTAAACTGGACAAGACACTAGAAGATTCACAGCAAGTAATGAATTCCACTGACTAATGAGTGGCAATATGAATGCCATTAAAAGTTTCTATTATAAGATGAGCAATGGACTCACTCACGGGGAGGAAAGCTTTGATAACAAATCCATTAAAAATAGCTGTGGCAATGGAGTCTGGGAATAATTAATTATCCAAAATGGCTTTTATTTGAGCTAATTTTGTTTGTTCGCCTGCGTAAAAGATAAGATTTTCTAATCCAGGAACAAAAACAAAGCAATAAAGATGGGAAAGTTTTCCTTTTACCAGGATGACATGGGAAAACGCACATATGTAAAAAATAAAGTGTGGTTTCTGCAAATGGTCAGTTTTAGATGATTTTCTGTTTGTGACAGGGCCTCCCAGTCCCTGAGGCCGAAACATTCTGTGTAAATTCCTGACTATCGATTTAGTAATAGTTAAGCCTCTTTAAAGACATTCAGTGTGATAGCAATGATATAATCATAATACAGCCTTACATCTGAAGTATTCCTTACAATCTTCAAAAGCTCTTCATGTAATTTCATCCTCATGCTAGCCACGAGGAAGGCACCTATGCCGTGACATCATCACTAAAATATTTTCCTTTTGGGAACCATTATGCTGAGTTCTCTGTGTTCTGTATCCATCAGAAAACCTATAAAGGTATCTCTCCACCCACTTACAAATGCAGTGAGACTTAGCTGAGGTCCTATCCAGATGGAGAGATAACTTTTATGTATGTAAGCCCTCAGAGCAGCTGGAGTAACAGAACTTTCTGTATGTAGTGAAATACTGTTGTACTGTACTATATAAAGTTTTGCCCATTTTGAAAATGTTTTGTTGATAAGTGAAACTTAGACAAGACTTGGCAGGAGCACAACAGAAGTCACTCCTGCATTATATTAGGACAACGTGCTCCTTAAGGACATGATAGGTAAGCTGAAAAGCCACACAGGGAGCCATTAGATGACCAATGGATTAACAGAAGCAGCCAAGGGACCCCTAAAATGGACAGACAAAGGATGGTGACAATGGGACTTTAAAAGTGCATGGGAGCTGTGGCCCAGACTGATGTCAAGAGCAGAAATAGACTAGAGGTCTCCTCGATTTCCCTCTCCCTGCCAAACCCAGACTCTGGCCAGTGCTTCCTGCTGGCTGAATCCAGTCAGAAACCAGTGACATGCAACCCATGCTAACCCTCAGAGATCAGGGAAAGGAGATAAAGAATAGGTCATGACCAATCAGAGAGATGTAGGCCACGCAAAGTCACAGGCCGATCAATAGATATCAGTATTTCAGACTCAAAGCAAATGCTGGTCAATGTTGACTGACAATAATACACATGCAAGTTTTCAGAAAAAATGAACCAACAGGAAGCGCCACAAGTCTGAAGTCATGCTGACCTGCCCTTTAAAAATATATAACATTTCAATTATTCTCTGAGAAATTCATAAAGTGCGTTGCTCATACTCACTCTCCACTTCCCTAACTCTTCCCAGGTCCGCAGTGTCCACTCCCTCTCAACTTCATATCCTCTTCTTTTAATAGTCCCTGAGACTAATGCTATCCATAAAATCAGGAGGGTGGGACCAGCCATTGGACCAGGGTCAATTGAGAAGGTAGTACATCCTTTAAAAAAAACTGTCTCTTCCTCCTCTAGAAGCCATTGACTGTCAATCACCCCTCAGCTATAACTCAGGACTTACAAGCCCTTCCATGTTAAAATGCTGACTGTCACGTTCCCATATAAATCTTATGTGGGCGACCACAGCTGCTGGAAATTCATGAGTGTAGCAACTCTGCCATGTTGAGAAATAACTTGTCGCTTTGTAAGTAATAATGAACTTATAATTTTTAGACAGCAAATCAAAAGAATTGCATCCTAGAGCTTAAACTTAGGCTCTTGCTTAGGATCACGGTGTACCCTGGTCACTATTTATCTTTCTTTCTTCTTCCTTGTACATGTGCACATCATGAACCTGATATAGTTTGCTATCAGCAGGTGAATATTTAAAGTGCTGAAGGCGATGTTATCTTCATCTTAAGAAAAGTAGTTGCAGGATCTCTTGGTCTGGATCTCCTATGAAAACTCAAATTCTAAAACGTTTTAGAATCGCTTAACCGGTTCATTCTGGGAAAGAACACAGGGCAATACTATGTAACAGAAATAAAGACAGAGTAATGAAGAGCATGGGGAAAATCTGGATACTCTTTTATGCCAAGGAACTCCATGAATGTCTTAAACATTCACACCCAATAATTGGGGGTTAGCAGAACACACTCCCATGGAGGCTGGAGTCTTTTCTGCTGGCACTGCGGCAGTTGGGAGCCTCCCCCTCTCTTTGTTGCTTCTTGCTTACTTGAATAAAAGCTTCCACCCACTCACCCACTCAGGTCTCTTTGGCTTTCTTCTTTTTGTACCTCAGCTTGTGTCTTGCATGCAGTTTTCTCATGACTACTGGATTCTGTGCTATCAACTAGCAGCATTTACCTCCCTCTTTCTTGACATCTCTTTTGGAGAAAAACCCTGGAGTTCATGGCCCATCTTCACATTCTAGCCATGAATAGACCATGCAATGGCTGGTCATCTTCTACTGCACCAGTCTTCCTGGATCCATGTTCCTACATAGTTAAACTCTTGTTTCATTCAGAGGGGTCAAAGACTTATTTATTACTTAGATATTGGCTCCTTGAACAGACATTTTTACTTGAAGATTATAACAACTTATCTAAGTGTTTGGGAGATTAATTAATTCATGCTTTTAAGGTGATTTGAGAATCTGCTAATGAAAAATTTTATAAAAATGCTAATTTTTATTACCCACACTATCATGTATGTATGTATTATCTATTAGTTTTTTCTCAAAAGGTCACCTAAGCAGTTACTATTAAACTCTTTTAAAGAATGAATGGGAAACTAAATTTTATTCTGAATTCTGAATTTCCTTTTCAAAATATAAGCTTTGGGATCTCTAAGTCATTGAAATGCGGATCTTCTGTCTGATGTGCACACATTTGATTTTTATGGTTAAAACAACATATAAATGATGTTGATGATTAAAAATAAGGATATAGAGATTTGAAAAAATTATAAGGTGGAAAATATACTGTGTTGCACAAATACATAAAACATGATCAATAGCTGTATTAGTTGGTTTCTGGGTGTTAAATGTTAAACATTTTCACAACACACAAATTATTTTAGTGTAGTTCCATTTGAATTTCTATAGTAACATTAAAATGGTCATAACATAGAAAAACTTCCACATTTTCATTATTACCTTTGATATTATATATATATATATATAATTAAAATTCTTTGTAGTTTTGTATGAATATTTTCTAGTTTATGCTTATGTGATCATTATTGTAGTAGACACATTAATATCTCTGAGTTAGGATGGAGGCAGCAGTAGTAGTTTTACTAGTTAAGAAAAATGGATGTTTTTGCCCAGAGAGCATGCCCCTCACTCTGAGTAGAATTTGCTTTGTTGTCCCTATCTAGACCTTTGACTCTGAGAATGATTCTTACATGGATTTGTACAGAGACCCTCTTCTAGTTGAGGCTGATTCAAAACAAACCTTTTCTTGCTGAAGTCTGTTTATATTCTTGTTTTGGTCTAGAGTTATCTTGTTCAGCTCTAGAAAACTAGAATTATATACATTTCACATCAATTTAGATTTGGACAGAGTGAAAGGCATGGCTTTGGGTAATCTGCAGAAGCCATTGCCTTTGGGTATGTTTGTGCCTTAGAATATACATTATCAGAATAATTCTGAAAGGCCATATGACCGATTACAGTGATTTTTCTATAAATAGTGACTTAAGCAATATATATAACACATCAACATAATTAAATATGTATGATTAATAAGATGAATAATAATATATGTTGTTTTGCATAGTGACTATATATCTTAGCAGAGGATTTATAGCAAGATTTTAAGATACAAGATACATACAAAACAGTACTAGGATAATGGAATATGGCAATAAAAAATTAGATATACTTCTTGATACCTACTTCTATAATCCTATAACAGTAGGAATGAGGACGATAATTGTTAGTAATTCTCTATTTCACTGAGATGAAAAAATGAGACGAGTCTACATTGTTTACTGCTGATGGTTTTATGAAGGACTAAGACTGTTGTCTGGCTCTTAGTCCTGAGTCTTAGTAAACTTAGAATATATACTTTAAGTCCTTAATAGTTGAAGACCAATACTTTTAATGGTCACCACTCTACAGGATTAAGAGCAAAACATTCATTCTGAATAATATTGATGTAACATAATAATAATTAGTTTATAATCAGTGTAGTGGTACATCCCACAGAAATGTTTCAACTTCATATGAATAGATGGCCTTATAAAAGATGATTTAGATTATCCTTGAATCTGTAACATGATCACGTTATTATTTTATATTTTCGGTGCCCTGTCATATTATTGAAATCTCAAGAGGATCTGCTTCATTTTCTTTATGAATGATTCACACAAGTCCCATTACGGAATTAGGATTGATTGTTATCACTTTAAACACACTTTTTAATCCTTTTAATAACATCTTGCACCAGCAGACTCATATGTACTAGTAGAAAATTTTTCTGTCCATAATCTTAATATGTAACATGAGAGACTCTGCCCAAACTAACACAGATCTTTTCTAATACCCATAGCATGTGATCCGCCTGTACACCCTTCAAATATCAAGGAACTAGTTAACCTCTTCTGACTCACCTCTAGAGAACTCATTGATATCGTTGATCCAGTTTCGCTTCTTGACAGTCCCGCATTATCATCCAACTCAGAGGCCATGAAATTCTTCACAGCTGTGCGAGGCTCAAAGGGTAGATTCTGCATATGTTCCTGGGGCGCGAGATGCTGATCTAAGTTCATGTTAAACTGGTCCATTACGGGGGGATTCATATTGAATTCAGGATTTACTTTGTAGTGTAATAGCCTTTCATGCGGCAAGGTTTCCATGCCAATATTCATTTTGCTTTCCTCTTTCATTGACGGCTGGGTGCTTACAGAACTTCGAGGCATCACAATATAGTCACTTTCCATCATTCGCTCTTGAGGGTGGACGATGTCCATATCAGCCCCTCTCAAATTGTCATCCGTGCATAAGTACACAGTTCTCCGCAATTCAGTGTTCTCTTTTTTCAGACATGGGTTGCTCAGCTCATTCATACTCATGGGCATGTGCAGGCCTGTGGGCTGTTGGATGATGACTTTGGAAATGACATTTCCAGGCAATGTTGAGTAGCTTAGCCCTTCAGGGTTCGTTCCCTTTTCTTCTTCATCATCATTGAGAGAGATCCTGGAGAGCGTTCCTGTTATTGTTGCTGCTCGGCAAGGACCAATATCCTTATGAAGCACTGCAAATTAGAGCATGATAGTTAATAGAAGGAAAGTATTTTTTTGTCATCATATGATATTATTTATCTTCCTACTAAATACTCTCCTGATAAAGTAAAAGTAACCTTTTAACAATTCATTTACACTTGTTTGTTCATGGTCTGGATTACTGAATTGTTACCGATGTTTTAATGGTACCAGGGATCATGAGTGGACCATAGCATATCTGAAATCTGATTAACTGGCTTTCTAAAAATTTCCATGCCCTGTCCTGGAAAAGTTCTGTATTCATTTTCAGGGAAATGGTAGATTACCAGAGAAGATTCCTCTATTAGTCTACCTCAAAGCATTTCCATAAATATGTAGATATTGTCCATACAAAGTTGCCACTTTTATATAGGTCTTTCTTCTGAAGTTTTCTAGAAGTTTTGTTCATTAAAACAGTTCGTTGAGAGCTGGATGTGGTAGCACATACCATTAATCCCAGCATTTGGGAGGCAGAGACAGACAGATCTCTGTGAGTTCAAGACAAACCCACTCTACACAATGAGTTTCAGGACAGCCAACACTATATAGTGAGACCCTGTTTCAAAACAGAACTGTTGCAAGCTGGCCATTTTGCCCAGAAATCAAAGCAACTATAGTAGAAAATTTCACTATGTAAAATTTCTTTTTTGGAACCATAAAAACTTTTCAGACAGGCTGAATTTTTGCCTATTATTGTTTAAATTTTGAAAATATAATCATAGTTGTGAATTAGCACAGAAGTCAAAAAACAGCAAATTATAAACATATTTTGCCACTATGAGGAATTGAAACTTTTAAAATATTCCAAAGCACCAACCACTCTTATAATACCTGCTCTCTTTAGAGATGTTGTTATCTATTACTGTATTATTGCCTCTCTGTTTTCCATACCACACATCATGTTAAATACTCATATATATCTTTTGTGAATCCACAATGTGGCTACAGATTTTTATATTCTATATTATCATATGTTACAAAATAAGAAAAGGCTATGCTTTAGATGTTATTTCAAGATCTGGCATGGTGGTAGTATATAATCCCAGCACTTGGGAGGCTGTGGTAGTCTTGGCTACCTACACTTTGTAAAAGCAAAAACAAAATAAAACCTAAGCTTCTTAAGATAACAAGAGAGCAGTAATACATCACAATTGCTAGAAATAATTATAAATGAAATATTAACGAGTGAAGTTTGTTAAAATGTAAACAAGCCTTGATTGTGAACTTCCTATGCATGGCAACAATGTTGAAACAGTACCTTTGAGCGAAATTAATCAAGTTATTAAAGGGAAGACAAAAATGAAAATCAAGCCACACAGAAAGCAAGCTGAGTAGCTAGCATAAGCAGATGTATACTTCGGCATCTCCAGAAGCAGTTTCAAAGTTCACAACAGACTGCTCAGGGCCCATGAACTGAGACTTTAAAGTTTAGTACATTTCAACATATGCAGAAATCTCTTGGAAAAAGTCCGAAGAAAGCTCCTGGCAAGCTCAACTAAGAAGAGCATTGGCCAAAATGAAAACAGAAAAATAAATACATTGTAAATTGTTTCTGAATAATGCATTGGTGTTGGTCTGTATTTAAAAGGCTTAGCCCCGCCTCCCCCAGACCCCAGTGCAGACTGGGAAAACTGGAACACTCTATCAAAAGTCAGCGTAGTGCAGTGCTGAAGGGCTGGAAACAGCAGCTCTGAGAAGAAAGTCTAACATGAAGATTTTTAGCCTTTACTATGTATCAGAGTAATTTGAATGGCTTCTAGCAACCCTGGTTACTGTGTTCCAGTACCACAGTTTCTGGCCCAGACGATCTAGGTAGGTTTTCAAAAACTGCATTTCTAGGAATTGCCAGGTGAAGCTGACACTGCTTGTTTGGGTACCACACTCTGAGACGGATTGGTTTGATATGAATGGCTGTTAAGGAAAAGACAAAAGCGTTCTCATTCTTCCCTGTCAAGAACTCTTAGGAGTACATGAAGAGAGGCAAGGAAGCTAAACTGAGGGTAGATGATCAGTTATTAAATAGATACCTAACTACTAAAATAGGTTCAAGCCTCCCGACACAGCCATATTATATTCTATAAATGGGGAAACTTGCATCAATCATGGCATGTAACTTTTAGAAATCACAATGGATGAATAAACCGAGGGAAATTATTTTGCCAGCTATCTGTTGAACTGGCAGGTTCATGAAACTAAACACCAGCAAGATTATGTCTTGGCAACATTTTGTTGGGTTTTTTTTTTCCTTACAGGAAAAGATAATTCCTGCTCCTTTCACAAGCCCACTATGGGTTGCAAAATCATAGCTGCTAGCTTATAACAGCTGTGACCATGCCCCACCCAGAGTGTTTTCATTGAATTCAAGAATACAAGATTAGTCTCCCATGTGCTTGTGATTATGGCAAGAAATATGATTTGACATTTGCACAGATTTTAATGGCTCTGGGTTGAATCTGAAAGCAACACATAGGGGAGTATGAAAGGTGGGTGTCTTTCCCAACCCAGCAGGTTCTGTAATGATCTTCATGGCATTGAACTCCTTCATAGACAGTTTAGATAGAGACAGAAGGTTCTCTATACAATCTCAAGTGGATGTTATCCTGAAAAAAGTTAAGATGACAGCTAACAGAGATAAATGCAGAGGTTTATTTTTTTCACCCAAGAAAACATGCCAGAAGCATAACTTTTACATAATCTTAGAAGGAGAATTCTTGACAGCACCTATAAAACATCTGAGGGCTTGTAGATGACAAGTTGATGCTTGCACTGAAATATAATACAGATGTGGATCTAGACCACATCAGTACAAGTAACTAGCCAGCAGTGACGGAAGCTGGATGAGGACGCAGATAATGTGTGCACTATAATTTGTTTATTGACAAATTGCGGGCTATTTTCAGAACTGGGCCTAGAAGATGATACTAGAAATGAATGATGATACAAGGCTGTTAAATCTAGAGATGAAAATAAATAAAGAGTAAAACATAACCCCTCAGGAAGCAAAAGAACCACTCAGATTGAGAAAAATGATTCTTGATTTTAAATATTTGGATACTCAGACGAAATATATATATGTATATGTATGTACATATATTTGTATACATATATGTATGTATATATATACATATATATATATTCACTTTGTTATGAAAGAAGACAGCATGGAGAAGAACAGATAAAAGGTAAAATGTGTTACACTTTACTGCACTTTGGAAGACTATTTCCCAACAAGAGAAAAACACCCTAAATAGAAAATATGATTTTCTTTAAAAAGTACAAGTCCTCTAGTGAAAAATGAGCTACTGGCTAGAGGACAGCGACCATTAACACACACACACACACACACACACACACACACACACACACACACACACACACACACAGAGAGAGAGAGAGAGAGAGAGAGAGAGAGAGAGAGAGAGAGATACACACACACACACGCATGCTCGCATGCCTCACTGATAGTTCATTAATCTAGTGATTCATAGTGTATATATGATTAACAGAGGGGGTACAGTGACTTGTCTTACAACTATCCTTATTTATACAGGTGGAAGTTTAAGGCTTCCTTAAACATCAGCGCTTTCTGCTGCTAAGATGTTCTCAATAATCCATCCTTTATTTCTTCTCATCTCTCATTCCTTCTCTCTCACCTCTCTATACAGATCGCTGATGTTAGAGTGATTCTCACTGGAAGATGCCACTAGTCAAGTCACCCACATGAGTGATATGCACAAAACACAGTATTTTTAAAAAAAAAAAATCAAATTCCACAAAATAATTTCGCATGCCCACAAATTGTATGTTAAAGATCAAAGCATTCTTACCTGATCTGCAAGCAATGTCTACGTCCTTTTCAAAGTCTGTCTGTAACAAGAAATAACAAGGCATAGAATTATCATTTAATGAAGACTGCAAATGCATTTAATACTCAAATTATTTGAAGCTTATAGATTTATAGCTAGTCCAAACATGTTTTTTTTTTTTTTCAAAATAATAGTCTCAGGGAATGATCAGAATTTCCTAGAGACAAAGTGGTCTATAAAACCCATGGAAAATGACATTGTTTTGATATGATAACATAATTCCCTATACAAAATGATAGAATTTTAGGTGAGACTGGTGGTTTCAGTGGTAAATCTTGCTACTTAGGAAGATGAAGCAAGATTACATAACCGAGGTGTAGCTGAGCCCAGGAATGACATCAAGGTCCCTGAGATCAGGCTCAGTCTCAAAACTTTAAAGGTGGTAGGACAGTGTTTGCTTAGCCCGAGGTCCTGAGTTCAATCCTCAGTACTGTGCAAAAGTGGCAGTGGTGGTATACACTTGTAGTCTGGCACTTGGGCTGGTGAAAGAAGGAGAGTCATAAGTTCAAGGTCATCTTTGGTTGTGTGGTGAGGCTAGCCTAAGCTACATGAGGCCTTAATCTCAAGAAAATAAAATGAGAGTTGTAACTCAGTGGCTAAGTATAGGCCACATAGGGTCTTGGTTCAAGCTCTAGTAGTACTTCAAAAACAAAACAGGACCAGAATTTTAAAGCAATAGCCCAATTTTAATAAAGCAACCAGAAGATACACTATTAGAAAAATCCTTAAATAAATGTCTTGGAGTTTTGAATTTTATGCTTCCAGTTAAAGTGTGTTACCCATGATACAATGTTCTATGATGCAGCTTTGCTAATGTCACAAAGGCTCTCAGGTGCAGATACTAAAACTGATGGATTAACAACTATTTGTATGGCCTTGCATCCTCTGAATGCCAGTTCCACCTTCACCCAAATTCTTATTTTAAGCAAATCATCTTATTTTTCAATGATAAAATCAAGTTAACCTGTTGTAGGCAACTCCTGCAGTCATATGCCTGTCCTTATTAATATTAATTTTAAATTGTGTTATTGCTGTTGTTGTTATATACAGACACACAAGTGGAGGTCAGAAGAAAACTCTGTGGGGTTGGTTCTCTACTAAGTTAAAATGGGTCCTAGGGATCAAATTCAGGTCACCGGTCACCAGGTTTGCCCAGCAAATGCCATTATCTGCTGCATCATCTGGTCAGACCACCATCAATACCTTAAACAGAGATTTTTAGGGCTATCTTATTTTTTAAAGGAATTGGTTATTATTTCTCATTGTTTAGCCGCTAACATATTGCCTAGCCATATTTTTATGTTTCCTAGTCCAAAAAATGTTAATACTAAGTCGGTTATTCTACAGAAAATGTATTCCCATTTGGTCTTGGTTCTGTTGATGTTTGGTTGCCTGATCTGGTTTTGTTTTGAGATGGAAAACCATGGTTTCTTGAGAAACCATGACTTAATTATCAACCAGAAGGGAAATAAAAGCTCACCATGATTTGAGCATGTCCATTAGGAAAAGAACTTGAAGAATCAGCATTGATTGGATCCTGGCAGTTTCTTAACCGGCATCTAAATGCATCTTGAACCTGTGGGGAGGAAAAAAAAAAACATTAATTTTCTTTTATTGTCTATAATAACTAACCACTGTCCATATTGGTCATCACTTATGAGAAAAAACTACCTTTGCTGGTCCAGTAGAAGACTACCCTTGTTACCTCTATTAGTTTGCCCGTTTGTTTTTGAGATCGGGCATCATTGTTTACCCCTGGCTAGCCTGCAATTGGTTATATAGATCAGGTTGGCCTCAAGTTCATAGAGATCCACTTGTATCCGCCTCTCTAGGTGGTGGGATCTCTGAGTTAGGCCTAGAGCACCATCTCTGGCATTGTTTACTTCCTAATACAAACACAGGTAGGTGTACAATACTCTTTGCTCTCTGGCCAGAGTATTTTTCTCTTGCTGTCATCTACCAGGGTACTGTTGAAACTCTTCAAAGAGCATGATAGCCATTTCTGGCATGATCCTCTGTCATTCTTATCAGAGGATGTTTCTTCTGCTGTTATAAACTATGTGTATGGTGTTCATGGGGATTAACTATTGTGTGAAACTCATAAGATTTTAACACTGTGGAAAACGGAATCACCAAATGATCTTCTGACTAGAATTGATTTAAGATTTTTTTTTTTCCTTTTCTGACTCAGATAAAACACTTTGGGGAGGACTATTCCTCTTTCTTCCTTTAAGTATCAGTCCCCAGACCAAAAAACAAACAAACAACAACAACAAAAAAAACAAAAAACAAAACAAAACAAAACAAAAAAAAAACAGGAAGCCACAGAACAGAAAGAAAGCATATCTCTTGATTTCTGGTTGATTGACTTGGGAAAGATCATGTCTCTTTAGATAAATCACACTTCTTTAACATCCTATGAGGTTCTGGATGCAGAACATAAACATTGAACATAGCCCAAAAGATTTCTTTTTTTGATTGTTTGTTTTTCAAGACAGGGTTTCTCTGTGTAGCCCTGGCTGTCCTGGAACTCACTCTGTAGACCAGGCTGGCCTGGAACTCAGAAATCCACCTGCCTCTGCCTCCCAAGTGCTGGGATTAAAGGTGTGCGCCACCACTGCCTGACGCCCAAGAGATTTCTTAGAACACTACTTTAACTGTCATACTACAAAAATCTCAATAGAGGCAAAGAGCAATGATTGTCTTCTGATCCCATGACACTTCAGCATCAGGACACACAACCTACTTCCTGTGGTTGCTCAGGCTTCTCCTAAGTTCTTGAAGAATTTGTCCAAAGGTGGCTACTTATCCAAATCAATGGGCAGGTCATGTTTTAACCTTTCATCTGACTTCATGTGTTTGACTGTCTCCCTCTCATCTACTCCAGTCTGTTCTACTGTTATTTAAAACATAGCTGATGTTGTGGTTTCCGTATATGGAAGCATCGTTCGTGAGATGGCAGGGTAAACATGTGTGGCTCTTTTCTTTTGAAAAGCACAGCTATATAACCTCCTGTCACAGTTTGGATTTGAGATGCATATAACATATATGCTGGCCAGGAAACCAACAAATGTAAACAGAACAGAACAGATCAAGACCTGAGTCCAGGAACTTGTTTTTTTGTCTTCCTCCTACCCAGGTTTGAGTCATCAATACTCTCCCTATATTGCAATTAGGATCTGGGATATAGACCTGAGTAGTTGCTACCACAGACTACCTACCCTGCCAGCCCACTAATGAGATCTGCCCCATACATCCTTCCCACTTAGGGTTCTCTGCCTCGTGGTGCAGCCAATTTCTATGTAGTGGGACTGAGACCAGGTGCCTTGTGATCACTTCTATTCTACGATGCTAATATTGCTAATCTCAGACTCTTCCAAAAGAATGATCAGTTCCCAGATACAGTTCCTTGGCTCAACACAATGAGAGTCCAGCTGCACTGAAATCTATTCTGATTCCTTTTCCAAAGACCCAGATGAACAGGAGGACTGAATCATCCAGTTTCTTTCAGTGAATCAGACAAGCCCAAGACAGAGCAAATGACTCTTTCAGTTTAAATGTCTTGGGGAAACTCCTTTCTAGATCAAGAAGTCATTGTGGGTTACAAAACGACACAATAACAGTAGCAAATTGGTAATGCAATAGTGTTTCGTAAATGACAGCAAGGGAGAGAAGAGTATGTTTTAACAGTGTTAAGAGAGTACATGTGGGCAGCGATCCATGTGATTGGAACGTGTTGGTGTGAGCAGGGTGACCTGGTGCAGTTCTCAGATGAAAATGTACAAAACTAAATATTAATGTTCAGACACTGATAGAAATTCTAACATGAATAAAGATAATATAACTTGTTGGTTTTTTTAAAAAAAGAAAATTGGTAATGAGTTCGGTGTTTGCTAGGTTCTCATTATTTTTCGCTTGTTTATTAGTCCGAATAAGCTAAACAAATTATTGTTTATCTTTTTTAAAAAAAAAATTTCCTAAGCCATTGTCAGAAAAGCAGGTCTATGCTAAAAATATGTTTGTACAAGGTAACAATTAGAGAACAATTTATAAAGGAAAATAAATAGTATATTAGGAACGTTGTTTTTTGGGAGTTTGTCATGCAAAGATTTCTGTCACAGCTGTTTCTAAATACCAGCATATATAACATATGAAACACTGCAGTAGGAATGATGTTCTCCATGTCAACTACAACAGGGCTCCCTTGTTTCACTATCACTGTCTTCTTGATGTTTCTAGTTGAGAGGTGGTTCGATTTATAACTATCTTTATTCTGTTACCATAAGAATGTCATCAAAGTGTTACCATGTTGGAACGTGGGATTTTGGCTGACATAAATATATGTTCCTGGGCCCTGGTCAGTTATATCTGGCTCTAGAATAAACTATTTCTTATCTCCTTCAAGAGGGAGAGAGCTGTGTGTCTGTACTGACAGTAAAAATATCAAGCATCAATTTCACTGGTCCATCCTCGCTAAGTGTTCTTTATTTCGAAGCCCTTGCCAACTAGTTGTCAAGGAATTTGTGGCTGACATTAAAATATGGAAAAGCAAATTCTGCAAATTTCTCTTCTAAATCATTGTCTGGCAAGTTGAAATAGATATGAAAGAAATCTCTCTCTCTCTCTTTTTTTTCAAAACATACAATTACATGCACACAAAAATCAATACTTTAACTGAAAAACTTCCAAACTTGACAGTGGGCTAAGGGCATGTCTACCCTGGAGAGTGACATCAGCTTATCTATCAGTCAATGTAGTTTGCAAGAAGTAGAATATAGAAAAGCACATGAATTTTCCACTGTGTTTAAGGTGACTTTAAGGTTTTAAAGAATTAAATTCTAAGACATTTTTAGTGGAGAACTCCCATTCATAAGGATTTCCAGGAGAAATTTCATTTGATTCCAAATGCTTTATTTGCTTTTTTATTTTTAATCTGAAAACATACCGAGGCTATCTAAATGAATTGGCATTAAATATTTGCTCAACGCTGTGGGAGGAAATGATGAGACAAGATGCACAGGGCTGATCTCCTTACCACAGAGGGGCTTAAGGGAAGATAGTATCTGGACAAGGTTCCAGTCACGTGCAAACATTTTGATAAATGAATTTTCTAGCAGGTAAACAAAGGGTTTTATCCTCGGTGAATTAATGTGAATTATACCCATGAAAAATAGAAATTGTTTGAAATTCAAGTTCTAGAGAAACATAAAAATAAATAGCAAAAAGGAAAAATAGGTCATTTTGTGCCATATTAAAATCAAAGTCCCCCCCGAATGTCAACGTTACATTTTCAAGGCTAAGCAGTGAATGTCCTTGTTTACTATTTATGAAGAACTAATTTCTTACTTAATAGTTTTATTTAAAGTTTTATTATTAGATATTATCATTACAAATCTGAGCTCCTGTGAAATTTACATTTCAAAACCTCTTTGGAAGCTAGTAAACCCAAGGTTTAAATGAATCTGTGTGGGAACAATGAAATATTTAACACTAATTATGTCACACTTCGTATCTAGATTATAAAATGTCTTCTCTTTGAAATAGTCTGAAATAGGTCTGTCATTCTAAGTGATGATCACCCAGGCCTAAAAGTAAAAGAGAGTAGCAAGGGACAGATATATAACTAACTTTAAAATATATAGGGGATTTAAGGGAATCTGAAGGTCTGTAGTGAAACTTAGAAAAGCAGACAGAGACACCTTTAAGAATACAGTGATAGCTATCAGGGCTGTATCTATTTATGGTTTCAAACCACAGCTAGGGGCTGCTCCTTTTGCAGTGGTTTCAATGATTGGAGACTCACAGTTGAGAAAGAAGAGTGTAGAAGCCTTTTGTGACAAGCCTTAGCCCCACCTCAACCTCCTCAAGAGAGTGACACCCTGGAAAGGAAACCATTGAAGCTGATTGTGATAAAAACATAATAAAGAGGTTAAAGTCTAGCTCTCCACAATCCAGAGTTTCTGGTAGGGGTGCAGATGAGGAAGGACTCAATTTTCTTGAAGGGGCTAGCTACTGGGAGTTTGACCATGCTCAAGTGAGTATTTGGGAAACACAAAATGCATGCTATGTGCCTGCGTATCTTCTTTTTGGTGAGGTGGTCCACAAAGGTGGGGGAAGGGCCTAGGAGGACTGGGAAGTGAGTATGAATGATGTGAATTTCTCAAATAATCAATTTTAAAAAGTACCTAGAGAAGAATCAGTCTTTCTCCTGGATGAGATCTGAGTTCATAACAGTTTTCAGGGGGAATGTCTTCCTCCTGTCTCTCATGGGGTGTAGCATTAGGGTTTCTCAGCAGCAGCGAGCTGAGAGCTTCTCAATTGGTCTTCACTCCAGAGACAGCTGGCAGAGAGTAGCTGTGCAAAGTCCATGCCAGATTTAGAAGTTGCTGGGGAGGAGCACCCAGCACCATTGGCCGTGTTACAAATCTCAGAAGCCTCATAGGGAAGACTTGCCCAGTTTGAATCAGGCTCTGAATTTAGCTGCTCAACTGCTCAGACCAAATCTTCACCTCTTAAAAAGTAAGACAGTGTTACCTTGAGCTACTCTTCATGAATTCGTGTGAACTCCCAAGATCATTTTAAGTCAGGAATACATGAGTTTTAACCTTATATTCATTTGTTATTATTTCTGGGGGTAGAATTTTTTTTTAATGATATGTGTTTTCTTAAGGCTTCTGTCTACAGTCACATCTGTTGTTTTATTCTTGAACAAATGGCACAGATGTTTTCAACATAATATTCTATTTTATATTTAATCATTAATGAATGAGTAAGTCTCAGTTTTATAAATACTATGCAACTGCCATAAGTAACACAAAGGACTTGATATTTTAAAAATATTACTGGACTGTCTCCTAGTGAAATAAAACAAACAAAAAGGAAGGTGTGTAGTTTGCTATGCAATGCAAGGTTCTCAGATTCCAGCCCTGATGGACCTTTACTGGGTTTCCCTAACGCTGGAGGATCTACCAACTGCTTTTTGAAATTTCTGTGCTTTTGACCTTCAAATTAGTTTATTTATGTCCCTCTTTGGGGCACATGGAAACTTCTTTAGATGACCTTTCAAACACAGAGTCTGAAAAAAATGTAGTGGAATTCCTTTAGTGTGCAAATGTGAGGGGGTGGGACGAGAGGAATCTTGCTAGACACCATGCCTCACTCCTTCACGGGAGGCATCTCATAGCCTGGCACCATAGCCTTGGAGGCAGACAGGCTTGCAGCAATACATAGAAGAGCAAGCTCAAGCTTAGATACAAGAAACTTGCCCAACATTATCATGACAGCTAGAACCATGCTTCTTGCCCTGAAACTCCCTCTCATTCCCGGACACCACCCTGCTTCTATCTTTTCAAATTTGCTGAACAAAGAAAGATTGAAATTGTTCAAGCCAAAGAATGAACTGAGGCAAAAAAAAAAAAAAAAAAAAAAAAAAAAAAAAAAAAAAAAAAAAAAAAAAAAAGGACATTTTAAAAGGATTAACTAGATACGTTTTCATCTTATCCCTTTAGTCAAGACACACTGGCTCCCTGTGCTAGTGTAACTGAGATGGAAGGAGAGATCTTGAGGACTTAACAGGAGGGAAGTTGGGAGCTGCCTGTCAACCCGTCAGTGTCCAGTGGCCTCTGCTCACTGGACACAGCAGCATGATGTTGATCTCCAGAGTCGGGGGTAGCTGGAAGGAAAATGTGACTGGAGGAATTTAGAGGAACCATAAGTCACAGTTCTGGACAGACATAAGGTTGAAGATTGAGATGGATGCAGATGTTATGTGTATGATTGGGATCGTGACAACCTGGGAAAGCCTAACCTAGAAACTGCAAGATTTACCCTTCCTTGCCTAAGAAGCTGGATGAGGAGTGGGGTGAGATGGTTATGCCTAAGGAAGTGATATAAGACTAACAGCATGTTGTCCCAGGCTGTGTCAAGTCCATGCTTCCAGCTAAGGCTTATTTTGTTGCTTCTTGTCATCTCCTACTTTAAGGCACATGCTTTGTTTTACTAAAAACAAAACAAAACAAAACAATGAAATCTTTAAATGACTTTCTTTGGGTGTTTTCCGTTCAGCTTGAGAAGCAGGAAGGTGCTAGTACATGATTCAGTTGTCTCCTAATCCATGTGCAAAGTGTCCGCCTTCCAAGCAAAGCGTTCCAATCAAGCCCCAACCCTCTCCACATTTGGCCACTTACGAATGCTATAAAATACATTTCCCGTTTTTCAGATACCATTTGGAGCAAGTAACCATAACTAAGGCCACCAAATGCTCTAACTAGAACTCTGATATGAGAAAAGGAGAGAGGACAGAGGGAGGAGGGTGGGAGCAAGGGAGGGAGGGAAGGAGAGAAAGAGAGAGAGGATAATTCATGTTCATTTTAAAGAATTTTTTGCAAAATTGCTTCACAGGGTTGAATGAATATTTGAGGCCTTATTTCCTGCACCCTGGCCTTCATGCCAGAGCTTGAGAGAGAGAGGAGAGAACCCAGGCTCTGGCACTAATATTGTGGAACAGCCACAGGATGTACACACAGACACAAGAGCATCCATGTAGGGCTCAGATTTTAAGCACCCTTTTCTCCACTTCTATTTAGTGGCAGGGTTTTACTGTAGACTATTCTGTAGCACAATCTTGTTATTTTCCCCATCTGACATCAAGCTGTAAGATTGTCTTAGAGTCTGGCACAGCCAGAGACAGAGATGAGAAGAATGTGCAGGGACCAAGAAAGCGGTTTCCTAGCAACAGGAACTATTTCAAAAGGTTTCATAACTCTTGTGTAGTTTCATTTCCATAGCAATGAGGAGAATAGTAAATAGTATGTGTTCTTATCTGTTCAATCCAAATGAATTCTAATCAGCAAAAGCAGGAAACACCTATCTATTTGTTCTACTAGATTCAATTCGATTAGTTAGGACACATTAGTGTCTGGGCTGTACATAATGTTTTGTGATAAATCAGATACACAAATATCTTAAAACATGTTTTAATCTTTTTTTGGTCTCTTTTTCCTTAGAAACATTTGAGAAAACAACTAAAAACGACAAAGATATTTTAGAAGAAGCAACTACATTGTTAAGCAAAAAATGGTATTCAGTACCAAGTTTGTCATGTCTAAAGATCAAGGACAGGTATTTAGATATCCAGTTTTCTTTTTATAAAAATAAATAGATGGCTCAGCGGGTGACTGTTTGCCCTGTAAGCATGAGAAGCTGAGTCTGAAGTCCTAATGCCTATGTAAAAGAACCTGCGCAGCTCTAAACCTGTAATTTGTTCTTGGGCTAGAGGAGGGCGCAGAGGCAGGAGGATGCCTACAGCTCATTTGCTGGTTTACCTAACCAAAAGTGGAGCTCCTGCTTTAGTGAGGAGTCTGTCGTAAGGCAACAAGGCAGAGAATGACAGAGGACTGATGCCTGCTTTGGTCTCCACATCTGAGCATATAGACAGTGACCTGGCACGTTAGTTTGTACCACATCCATACAAACACATACAAGTTGAGCCATTAGCACCCATGCAATTATTTCCCCCTTATTCCCGGATTAGAAATTATTTTTCTTTGAAAATTGAGTTCATTAAAAGCAAAATCACACCTAAAATAGTCTTCTGCATATTATGTTCTAAATGTCATAATTACAGTCTTTCATTCCTTTTTAAAGTACAAGGCTATCTTTCATTCTCTTCCACAAAGATGCTCCAACTCAATATGAGTAAGAACTGCAATAACTAAAACAAAGCAAACAGACAAACAACAAACCCAAATTATGTTACTGTGTAAATAGACAAGAATAAGAATATTTATGTACCTGGCCTATAAATCAAAAGTATTTTTTAACATTGACTGCGTATTTTCAAGAAAGAAAAATTCCATACAAATTATATAAAATTATTTTGAAGACAATAGCAGATAAGCAAACAGGTGAGACAAGCAGTAAAGACAAACTGTATTACTAGGCCTTCTGTGGATTATCAGTGACAAATTATAAATTATGAATTTAAAAGCTTGCACATTACAACTCAGTATTTAATAAACACTATGAAGCTTGCATTGGTGTATTTTATGGCAATGTATTGAAAGGACACACAGAGGACCTGGGAGAGTGTTTTATTTCTCTTAGACTTTATTCAGTTTTAGGGCAACATGGTCACAATGAGCCAGACCCCTGCCAATGTCTATAAATACACAAGTAGATTCGAAAGAGACTTCGCTTTCAAAAAATTGTACTATGATGTATTCCATGTCATGTATAAAACACTTTAAATAACAAAAATTTTAAAAACCTTCACTTCTTTAATAACAAAATTTCTTTAAGAAATTCTGCAGATTTCTGAAGAGCGGTTATCTGAAATATATGTATTTTTAGCAAGTTTACAGACTGTTTGTATGGTTCAATGACCAAGGAAAAAATAAAACCACAAGGAATATGTTCATTGTAGTGTTAGAAATAAAGAATAATATAGTAATTCACTGAGAATTTATCTGTAATATAGTTTCTCAGTTTTAATTTTCCACCGAACAATATCAGAGAAAATGGCTATGCTTTTGTTCCCACTAATAGAGAAAACATGTATTTACAGATATCTTATTTAGTAGAAGCATTTATTTTATGATTTGACTTAACTGCACTTAAATCATGTTTTTGACAGTTAATAGTCTGATTAGAAAGCACTGAAAAGTTCTGATGGGTATCACGGATTTTTCTGCCAAATATTTTTCTCCCAGCAAGTAGCAAAAATTCAATAATGAGCCATCATGATATCTGTCACTTAGAATTCTATTTATTTTTGAGCACAGCCTAACACCACCTAAAAAGAGATACAGGCTGGGGATGAGGCCCCATGGGTAGAATACTTTTCTAGCATGCACAAAGCCTTGGGTTCAATCTCTAGCACTACGTAAAACTTGCACACTAAGGTTAAAGTTAGCACAGGCTACATGAGACTATGTCTTTAAGAAAAGAGAGAATTAACGTAAAGATAAAGCACTTGTCTATTCCTTAATAACTAGGGTCTTAATTTCTTCTGAAAATTGCATGCACATATTTTTTTGCACCTTGCTTAAAGCCGGCAATAGCCCATCCTTAATTGCCAACTGAAATGGCTCTGTGCCAATTAATTTAGGAGAATTCTGTTAAAATTATTAGAGGAGTGTTAATACAGATGATCTACAAGATAGTCGTAATTGGAAAAGAATATAATCTAAATTATCCTTCAATTTCTTTTTAACCTTTATTACTTTTCTATATAAAGAGCTTGATATTTGGGAGATTTTAGGAGTGATATTTTAGTTTTTGTTTTTTTTTTAAGGTAAATAAGGCTTTCCAGTTGTAAGCTACTTTAGATGTTGAAGTGGTGAAATATCTTTCCCTGCAAGATGAAGTCACACTTCATCTATTTTCATGGGTTTCCATCCTAGAATAGTCTTCGAATACGCCTGTGAGTTTATTGATGACATCTGTGTCTTCCCGAAATCAGTGCTTCCCACCCAATAAATCAGGTTAAGGTCTCTTGTTACTTTCACGCATCCTTGTAAAACAATGTGGAGTGTGTGCTCAGATGCACACACATTTTTGTGATTTGTGCAGCACAATATGCCACTCAGACAAGCTAGCTGATGCAAACCGACAGTCGACTCTTTTCAAAATTACTCCCCTGGTGTGGTGTCAGCGTGTTTCTTGGTTCCTCACTCATCCCCAGAGTAAACGCTGAAATGACTCAGAAACCTGTAAATACCATGTCAGTGCTTGCAAGCACTCAGAATCATTTTCACCCTGTTTGGAAAACAATATTTTATCCCTTGGCAACACAAATCTGCAGTCTTTCATTGTCTTGCAGGAGTGTGGTGCTTTTTAGTGTCGCTAGTGCTGAGGAACCTTCCTCCTCCTTTTACTGGAAATAAACTAGAACTGGGATCCAGAGGTACCCTTAGACTGCAGACAAACGGTACTTATGGACCACTACTGCCTGTAGTGTCTTACTCCCGGCAGAAACTGTAGTTGTTGATGTAAGCATCCAAATCTAAATTATTTCTCTTTAGTAGTTTTAAGATGCGATGTATTTGCATTTAAAGTAAGACTAGTTAATGTTAGGACTGAGGTTCTGTCATGCACAGCCACGTCAGTCAGGAGGGGATTAGCAATAGTGTGGGGTGCTTATGACCAGTGCCATTAAGGGATGCCTACGCTCACCCTATCTCACACTAGCTTCTTCAGCATCCCTGGCTCACTCCATCTGTCTTGAATCTGGTCTTTCTGGTCCTCGGCACCGCTGGATGTGGTTTCCCTTGAATGAACCCGTGTATTTCAACCTAGCACTGTACTGAGTGCTAAAGCCTCATGGATTTTGCCTCAATGCTTCTTTTCTGCTTTGAATCTTAAGCCATTGCCAGTGGAGAAGATCAACTTAGTCTGAAGACCAACATTACAATTGAAGATCATGCTGGTTAATTAAGATACACCTTCCCTCTTTTCCTTATCTCGTTTTACAAAAGAAATCTGGGTCTCACCTCTCTCCGAAGAATGCAATGGACCATGACTATCACGAAGCCTTGCAATGAATCAAACACGGCAAAAAGTATCTGAAACAATATGGAGCGTTTATCTGTCATGGCCAGAACTGCAGACATCCATGTCAGAGCCAGAAGCGGTAGCACCACACAGGAGCTCCAAAGAGAGGCCCTGTTATAAAGGAAAAAAAAAGGAACATGACGTAGTTGCATGTCATGCTCCAGGCCAAAACTGACCCCTACCCCCAACTCACTCTCCCACAAAGCATTCTTGTATGTGGCCCCAAGACCATTAACTTGAACACCACAAAGCGGATAACCCTTGAGAATTTTACTTATCATTTATAGACTAACCCGTAATCATTATAAAGGTAGTTCTCGATTAAAAATACGAAAATATTAGCAAACACGATTATTTTTTTTCCATCATAGCATTTTCTCACATGCACGGAAAAGATTTGTAACAAGAAGACATAAATGGTTGGGACTAACATGGCGTTACTGGCGGTGGCGGCTGACAAAGCTGTTGTAGAAACTACTCCGCACTTGGCACATTTGAGCGTCAAACCGCTATGAGGCTCACTCATCTGACTGCAAACAAACAGAACACCCACAAAAAGAACAAAAATATTGAATTGTCACCAAAAAACCGATGCAGCTGCAAGTTAGTTTTTAAATACGATTTCATGCAGAAAAATTATAGTTATCAAGGATGAACATTCTAGATCATTTTACAGATGCAATTATACCATGTATCACTTCTGCAACATTCACCTTTTAATAATGCGGGCCTTGTTAGCATGCAAAGTATGTTTCCATCGGGTATATTAAAGATGCCCCTGCACTGGTAAATTACAATTGACTCAGACATTGAGTTAAATACATGTATGTGCTTGCATAGAAATATAGTCATAACCCTTTATTCAGACCCATGGTAAATAAACATATGAGGACTCCTAGTTTAAAAGATTTTCATTATCATCTGAAGAAGTTTCAGATGAAGACCTCTAGAAATATTAACATTTATGCCAGGAAGTTTAAGAAAGTAAGGTATGTATCATATATATACATATTCAAATGTGAGGGATGTATCTCTACAGATTCTTATTTTGAAATTTTTATAGCATCAGTATATGTTAAAATTATAAGATGGTCTGAATATAGGGGCTGATGGAACTTGATGAAAGAATATCTAATAATAAAAAGCACTTGTTTTCCACAGTAATAAAACATATTTATCATACTAATTAAGTTCAAAGTAAGAAGCTTCAACCATGAAACATTTAACAGCTATGCTGCCCTAAGACATTTTGCAGGTGGACTCAGATTCAAATAATGTAGATCTTATCTATTGTTTTATGGAAGTAAAATGAGGCTACATAGAAAAACGTTCCATGGATTTCCCTTGCAAAATTGTTATCTGAAACATTATGTGTTTATTAATATATTAACTGCATAATGAAATTACTTGAATCAAACTTCAAAATGCCTTAAGATAATTTTCTGTTGTGTACTTCTGTACTTGATTTCCACATGTTGTTTGTGTCTAGAATGTGTTTACTTTGCACATTTTTCAGTTAATATTACAGTGGAGCTGTGTTATTATATAATAAGTGGTGGGGGGATGCCTGATTTCTTTTAAATGGGTACATTCATTGGTAAATAGTTCCTAGGTGGGATAATATTACTGAAATATATCATACAACAATCAGCAGATCTTGAGAAAAAAAAACATCAGTTAGGTTGTAAATTGCTCACTACACTGAAATAATGAATCAGGGTGCAGGTCACAACCACACATGCACGCACACTTGTAATAGCATGCGTAGTTTGCTCTATGAATAGTTCTATGAGTTTGCCAAGTCTTGTTCTCAGAGTGGTGCCTGGTCCACTTTTCTCATGGCTACACAGATTTACCTTCCCTCACCCCCAAACACTGATTAAGAGGACTCAGAAACATGTCTTTTTTTTAAAGCTTCACGGACCGACCTGACAATAAGCAGGAATGACTACCGCTGCTGTAAACATACATCTGAGTCTCTTTCATGTTAAGCGTAAACATATTATTATTAAAAAGGCATGTAGTCATCAATTATTATTTCGTTTACCTCAGGATATAGGTGTTCCCTGAGTGTGGATGTAGCTATTTTTCAATGTAAGGGTACCTTCTGCCTGGGCTCTGAGACAAAAACCAAATAACTAAAGATTACAAAAAAAATATGTATGGTAAGTACCCAGGATAACAAGTATCTTAATCTCAAAACCATGACTGAGGTATGAGATTTTCTGATAAATTTAAACTAAATACATATTTGTCTTTATTTGAGATCTGTAGTGAGCTAAACATACTTACTTTACAGTAAGCCAGTGAGCAACTATGACATACCATGGACAGGAAGGGCATAGAGTGAAATACCTAGAATATTCTATTTTTTCCTGAGTTTATGTGACCATAAATTAATGAAATGTGAAAAACATATACTCTAGACTCTCAATTGAATTCCTGAAATGTAAAATAAAAAGTTTCATTGTCATCAAGAAAATTATAGATTCATCAAATTATGTCTAAGTGATGATGCAACATGAAGTTGAATTGCCCATAACCTCTAATAAACAATTCTGCATCAAGTTGTCCATCTGTTCTGTTATTACCACAAGATCTGAAGTCCACTGCTCCATTTCCCTTCATAATTCTTTCTGTTATTGTTAGCAAAAGATATTTAACTATTTTATTGTTAGTATCGAACAGATTCCCTGAAAAGAAAATATTCTCTCCTCTAAGGAAGTTCATTCAATGTATAAACAGCTGTGTTAAGCTAAGTTCCTGGATTTCATTTTTATTGGATATTTTATTTATTTACAATACAGATGTCATTCCCTTTCCCCATTTTCCCTCCATAGAACCCCCTATCCCATCCCCCTCCTTCTTTATGCTTTTATACCATTTTGATTACATGCATGTATTAAGGTCAGTTCTAGGTTGAAGGTCTAGCAATACAATAAATGCAAATAGTCAGGGAACAAGCAATACAATAAACACAAATAGCCTAAGAAAAAGCAAGGCTTTTTTTAAAAACCCAAGTAGATATGACAGAGGAGTTTAGTACAGAACACAAGAAAACCCTATTGCAAAAAAAAGAAAGAAAAAAAGAAACAAAGACACTATAAGTTTTGTTTCAAGATGCTCTAACATTTTCTTTTAAGATGCTTTTGTTTTAAGATGCACATTATAATTTATTTTGTTTTTAGTTATTTTCACTTATCATTTTATATAACATAAAATATTAGTTTCAATAAATTATACTTGGTAAACGTACTTTATATATTAGAAAACTTTTAATGAAGTTTGGATGTTACATAGCTTGTCAAGCTTTTTTGTTATTTATTAAACATTTATTCATTCATTCCTTTATAAATATTCATTGAGCACAAAAGATATGCTTGGATACTTCTAATAAGGGATTATAAAGTATAAAAAATCAATAAATTTAGAAATATAAAAAATAGAATGCATATACTGACCCTATATTCTTCTATAAATAATGTCACCTAGTTTCAGAAAATATGCTCTCTCTCTATATACGCTTATATAGATATATTTATATGTATATATTCAACCAACCTGAAATAGTCAACTTTACAATTAGTGAAATCAATTATTAAGCCAGTCAGCATCAACTTTGCTCTGTGCTTTCACAGTGCATCTGATTAAGCCCCTCACTGACGTCTTTATTACTGTCTTTACTGCTTTTCTGAGGACTAAATTTAACTTCTGACATTCATAATACTTTTTAAAGTTTCCTTTACTCACACTTCAGATTAGAAAACATATTCAACTCTATATGTACTTAGTTTACCTTAGAGTCTCTATTTGACAAATGTCATTTAAACTTGGTTGTTACCTCATCGATAGCTCCCCTCTGCTCCGCACAGTGATCAGAATTCTATATATAAAAAGACTTGAGCTTCTTTGCCCCCATTGGAACACAAAGATACTAAGATTTGCCAGTGAAATCCATGTGACTTCTAAGAATGCTTTTAGAATTAGAGGTTCTCAATTATAACTAGCATTGCCAAGATATAGATTAAGATCAGTAATTTAAACTCATATCCTGGCAATGTCATCATTAAATCTCTGTTTATCACTTACAAAGAGCTGCACGATTTCAAACTTGACACCACGCACAGCATAATGAAGTGTAAAAAGAACCACGAGCCATGAGACTGAGAACACCTCGGCATTTTAATGATCTCATCTTTTTTTCTGACCTCACTGTCTTGGACAATGGGATCATAGGGACCTTTATTGCCCATGTTACTTCACTCATCATAAGATCTACTGTTTGAGAGTAGGGAGTGCCATTTGTTAATGTTCTTGTGAAATTATTATGTGCATCACTTCATATATTTAAGGAGCAGGAAGCAAAAGCAATTTTCCTATTTAATGGATGAAGAGACTGGGTTTCCAAAAGAGGAGGTCGTATACCTGGAGACTGCAGGTAGTACTGGTGCACTGCTGAGTTTTGAGTTCGAATACCTCCTTTAGAAAATGTTCATGCCAGTTAAGCAGAGCCTGTTCTCTCTACCCAGCACTTAGACTGATCAACAGACAAAATGGTTATTCTATTCCAGCCCCATGTGGCAAACCCCATGGAAAGATCATATCAAATGGTGTAAAACCTCAGTGATGACAGTAAGTTCAGGATGATTTAGAAACTAATCTGTAATGCAAACCAGCACGTAGACTGTGTAGGGAAGGACCATCTACTGATGCTTTGATTTATCATTGTACTTCTAGGGTTTTATGTGAACAATATTGATTCTTTTTTAAATGAAAAGCCATTAAGTTTTAGTCTTTTACTAGGGAAAAAGAACTACCTGAGTTATCTTACTTTATAATCATCACATAAATTATAAAAACAGGGAGATCTTTAATTCATCACCAGTAAGGGATCACACACTATGATCTTCAAAAAAATACATCATAAAATATTTTTAAAAGAGAACAATTATGGGAATATACTTTGAATAAAGATACATTTTTTTTAAGATGAAAGAAAGTTTTAAGTTTTAGTAAGAAAAGACCTGAGTAAATCGAGGGAATTAATATCTCATTCAAATTTCTACAAATACTTAGGATGGGGTATTGCTGTAACCTAAAGGTTTCTACAGATCTACATTCTGAGTCTTGTTGATAGAGTGGTAACAGCAAACATAAGGTAGCTAGATTATTTTTATATAGATTTTGTCGATGGCTAAAATGGAAAACTAAAAATTACACATTTATTGACACTAAATCATATCTTAAATGTAAAAGGAATGTAAATATATGATAAGAATAATATTTGACATACATTTATTTTAAAGTGATTAAGTGAACTTTTTATGGTCTATACAATTAGTTAAAAAGCACCCCCTCAAAAAAAAATCCACTATTTTTTTCTATTTAGTTTTACTTGTCCTGATTCAGTCTTGTCCCAAACTGACATTTTGTTTAATCTAACTTTTTGTGAGCAAAAGTTTTAAGGTTTGAAATCTCTTACCATAAGACAACAGTTTGGAGTCTAGACTTAGTGTTCAATCTTAACAGATGGGTAAGCAATATTCACACCTCTATCTTCTTATATAATATATACTGTTATTAATACACCACCCTTGACACATATTTTATGTGTTAAATTTATTATTTATATTGTGTAATCAGAGAAACATTAAATGACAGGATCTAACAGACACACTAGTACATCAAAAGCAAAGTTAAGAAAACACTTCCAAGCTGTACCTGGACTATGAGATTTACTCGTAAAGAATCTTCAAAATCTACCAATGGCAGCTTACCCGGCTCTGTGTTTGAGCTTTTTATCTAGGATGCCATCTCTGGAAACAAGTTTATTAAATACCAAAATGCCAATCACCATGTTGACCTGTCAAATAGAAACAAAGTTGACCCTTCAATGATACTGACGTCGGGCTCAAGTCCCCTTTTTCTTCAGAAAGCAAGCCTTAAAACCCCACGGAGGTACGTGATTATGAAGAGCGATGTGAATAACTTCTAAAAGGTGCAATGAGCAGTTCAACAGTGGTGCCTGCCTCTAACGTTTAAAGTCCATTAAACTCACTCAATTTCCACGGATTGCGGTTTAATATGGTGAAATTAACCTTCAATTGCCTAACATTTAAATGGTACCAAACTCCATCAATCCAGCATTATTCTTTCCAAGGAAACTCTGACTAAAACAATGGGCTCAGTGAATTTTATCCATGCTTAAAAGCCAAAGTACTTTAAGTCTCCCAGCAAGAGAGGCGAAGGTAGCAGGATTTGTCCTGTTCATGGAGGACAGAGTCCAAGTCACACTAGCTGCTATGTGGCTGTGCTCTGCAGCTGGAGTGGATGGGGGTGCGGTGGGGGTGGGGTAGGGGTGGGTGTGGGTGTGGGGGGTTGCTTTCTGATGCTTCCTTTTCTCCTTTCTCCAAAGGGAAGGCCTATTCAGTCTCCAGATTCCTTCAGGAGATGGATACTGACACCAGTTCTTAAAATCAGCTCTCCTGAGCACTTCTTAGCAATCTCTAAGACTTCCTTCCTCTCAGTTACATGGCTTTTTGCATAATATCAGCTGAAGTGAAATCAGTAAGAAACTGTTCTTTTTCAAGTGAAATCGTTAAGGCACCTCGAAGAAATAGTTATTGGTAGGTGATGATGATGGATACCCATCCCAATCGCAAAATCAAGGAAACCAAAGAAGAGCCATTTTCTTTCACCTTATTTAGTCCCGTACCCTCTATCAGTGAACTACAAAGTCACTCCCTCTTTCTGTCTCCCTCCCACTGTTCCTCTTTTGCTAATAGAAGTTGGAAATCTGTTCACTTGCTGATATGAGAGAAATCCAAAGTGTGTCTGTTATGCAGTGATTTAGGATTTGTCACTCTTAATGTCTCATCAAGATACCACTCAGTCAAGAGCATCACCACTCTACTTCACTATATTTGAACTAAGGGAAAATCTAAGTCCTATGGAGACTATTAATTCACATCTTAAATAGGAGAATATATGACCAAGAGAGAGCCATTGTATTGGTGTTTTATTATGTACATACTATATAGGATTGTATATATATTAACCCAGCAGCTTATGAAAATAATTCAGTTAACATTTTGCTAATAGTTTCAATTTCCCTATGCTCTTCTATAATACTCATGTCATCACTGGTCTTTCTTTCCTTCTTTCTTTCTTTCTTTCTTTCTTTCATCTATCTGTCATCATCTTTCTTTCTTTGTTGCTTTCTTCCTTTCATCTATGTATCTATGTATCTACATATCTGTGTATCTATCATCAACATCTTTCTTTTTTTCTTCCTTTCTCTTTTTTGCTTTTTTTTCAATTCATAGTCAATGTCTGTTCCCCCTTACAGCTTAAAAGAAAGAACAATCTTTAAAGGAAGGAAGACTTAGAGTTATTAAGAAAGACATTTCTAACTTCCAAGTTATTGAACAAATCATTCAAAAAAAATTGAAGGCTAATTATGTAACAGGTAGTCTAATTGAACAATGATATAAATCTTTGTATTTAATTTATACACTTCTCCCCTCCTTTATTCCTTCATATTGGTAAGTCAGAGTGTTGTGTATGAGGAAAAGGTGGGTTTGGGAAGGAGGGAGGCGTGAGAGAATGTGGAAAATTGGTAGAAATTTTTGCCTGTTGTTAGGGAAATATTTTGTTATTCTAAAAGGAAAATAATTAAAATTTTTATATGTAACATCTATTGGTAGTTTGTAACTTAGAATAATATTGACCTACAAGGAACATCAAAAAGTCTAGAGATGTGTTAGGTAGAGGGAGGGATGGTATTGAACATACTAGAACATACAGCTCTGATATGGAAGAGTGAAATACCCATTGTAAAATGCTTGTATCACTGAGTTTGAGATAGTTTTATATATGTATGTGTATGTATGTGTATAGATGGATGAATGGTAGATAGGTAAAGGCATTTGGGAGTGGCAGTCTTGAATAAATCTCCCTATTTATGTATAAATACGTTATTCAAAATTAATATAGAGGTGCGATGATAATAAATGAATAGAGTTTTACATATCATAGAGGAGGAGTGTATTGAAGCTAACTTGAGTTCTGTCACATATCTAAGATCACTGTAAGAGGAATTCCACTCTCCCAAGTTTAATAATCTTTAGTACTTATTATGAATATTTTAGAGTAACATAAGATTGAAGCAACTGATATTAAAATTAAAGTAATAAGTAATTGAACTTTAAAATTCCTGCCCTTTATCAAACACTTCATCAAAATTGTCACTCTAAGTGAACTTCTGTAATTTTTATTTTGCTAAGGATTCAAGTAAGTGAATTCAGAGTTTACCAGGACTACGGCGGCCGCAGGTCCAACGAAGGCATAGAGCAGTCCTCCTTCAAGAGACAGCCAGCAGCTAAAAATAGCATTAGATAAAACTAACAAAAATCAGTGATAAGCATCAGGCCACTGGATCGTGATGCCAATAGCATAGGCTAGAATTTAACCTTGCAGTGTTGGCACATTTCAAAGGTTTATAATTTAAACCCTAGAAGCCGTAGAAAAACCCAGAGTTAGAGCATTTCATGAGTAAGAAACAGTACGTATCTCTCACTGGAGAGAAACTTAACCACTGGATTTTACCTCGAGACAGTTAAAACATTTTAGACAAATTATTTGTATTTTGCAATATCTACCTTTGTTCTTATAGCAAAGATGTTATCACTGAACAAATTCTGCTTTGTCTCCTGAAAGATTCTTTCAGTGTGTTTAGAAAGTCTTGGAAATGGAGTTTACCTGCTTTTCTTTGAGAGCGATTGAGATACTGGGAGAAACTGGTTTAACAGAGACCGAGGCAGGAAATGGATAACTACTGTTCATGTCTCCCAACCCCCTTTAATTCTACTGTGTCCCTGACTACCAAGAACATTCATTGGAAGATTTTGAATTAAAATGAGTGCAGCTGTGTTTGTATCATGGACTAACTTCACCAAGAGATGCAGCTTAGCACTGATGGAGCTAGGGAACTCTTTTGGATAAAATATTCATTCTCTGAATCAAAAGGAAATAAAGAGGCCAGAGGATGCAGCATGAGATGTTTGCAGACTGGACCATCCGACAGCCATAGTCAAGGAGGGTGATGGGAAAAGTGTGAGAGACTGTATCTTACTGATCCTGGGCAGTACCCAGGATATTACCTCATGCAACTGTTTCCTGGTATTTTATTATCTCAGTCCATTCAGCCAGTGAGCTGCCTTCAAACGTTACAATATGAACAGTGACTCTTCTATTTGTCTCCTAACGCTAGTCTGCTCTTATTGATAAGGTGGTTCCATAATGTATGCATTTGTCAAAACTCACAGAAAACCATACGTTTAAGAGCCTAAATATGCCACTCTAAGTTATACCTTAAAGTTTTTAATCTATTAGTTATATACACAGACAGAAACTCTAGTATACACAGTTACAAATGTATGTGCATTTATTTAAAGATCAACTCAAGACTTGGTATGCTTTTGACCTTTACAAACTTGAAAGTAGGAACCTTAATATCTATAAGAGCAATAAGGTGTCTTACAAATACTTGATAATTCACCAACATATTACCTTAATAGAAAAAGCAATAACCTAAAGTAACAATGATATAGTAAATATTAGTCCTTAAATAAATGCTCAGCATTTTCTTCCAGTGGTACTGACTGCATATAAAATCAAGAACTGTAAAGATAGAAATTTTTCCCAGCTCTAAGAAGTTGTCATCGTGATGGGTGGGTGAAATGTCTTTTTATATACTCTTGATTTGCAGAGTGCAATATGTGGCTTCATTATCAATATTTTTTAACTTATATCTGGAAGCAGTTATAGATTGTGATGTTGTTAAGTTTATTTAATAGTATGCATACTCTTCTAACTCATTTGTATCTTCAATATGAAAATGGGTTCATTAAGTGATGAAAGTATAATGCCTTAAGTTAGAAATATTAGAGTTAATCTCGACTATAAATTGCCTCATAAACTTTGTGAGCATCCTAGGCATAAGATGGTCCATCATACCCCTCTCTAATATCTTCCATATCTTAGGCAACTTCTAATATGGACTCTGGCTCCTGACTGATCAGTTGCAGTGTGATATCACTATGCAACCGAACATGAAATAATAGCTAATGATAACAAACCTCAGTGATATTTGAAACTGATGGAAGAGTCACACACAAAAACATAACAGAAAAATATTGCCAGTTCTAACAAAGAATATTTTAGTTTTGACATGTACAGTCCATATTGAGATATCTTTAAATGAGAACTGGAAATGGGAATGAGGATTCTGAATAGAGTTGTGTGCTTTCTTGACTTTAGAGCATATAAGCCACCTCACATAATTTTGCAAGCTTTTGTCATTTTTAATGACTCAGTAACAAAGTGAATAGCATCAACAGCCAAAAACCTGTTTGGTAGCTTCCTTAAATATCAACAGAACTTACTAGTGGTCCGTGCCATATCCTTTCGTCCTGGTGAAGCCTACAGACGTGGCCACTACTAAAGCTGGCAGCCCTGCAAGAAAAGCAAGGTGACACTTCATATGCAGCTACTTCTACTGTGGACACTTGCCCAGGACAAGCCTGGACAAACTTCAGATACTCAGATCACAGCAACTACTGTTGGCGGGGTCACCTCACAAGAATGAATATATATATATATATATATATATATATATATATATATATATATATATATATATTCATTATATATATATATATATACAATATATATTCATATATGTATATATAAAACTTTTCCATCGAGTGCAGAATGAGAAATAAGAAACAGGTGGAATTTATTTATTTATTCACTTTACATTCCAATTGCAACCCCCCTCATTTTAGTCCCACCTCATACAGCTTATCATCATCCTCTCTCTCCTTCTCCTCTGAGAAGGAGGAAGCAACCCCTGGGTATCAACCTACCCTGGCACTTCAAATCACTGCAGAACAGGTGTATTTTTTTTTTAACTTAGTGGACTGCCCTGATGTTGCTAGGCTACCACTGCATTTGACACAGTTTAAAAGAGAAGTAATAACAGAGATTTAGTATATCTTTTAACTTATTTTTTCCTCTAGGGGTTTCCACTGTAATAAAGGAAATTTATAGTTATAAAACCAGAAAGGCAAAAAGCTGGCTCCCCCAGTGGAATGGACTGTGGTAGGAGTGGAGCATTCATGTGATCACATCTTGATCAACACCAAGTTTAACTTATAATAAAACCCCCAAAATAAATTTTACCAGGTTAACATTTTCTTTTCAATTTACTCATAACAACAAGGATGGAGGCATAGAGAACTCAATTACCTGAAAAATTTAAACTGATTCTGATCTTAAGACTTATTTTATCTCATACTTAAACATATTTGAATATTCAGCATTTCTAAGAAGGTCATGTTTGCGTGTTCAGTTGCCTCTTCTCTTTCTTATCATTTCCAATGGGGAGTAGCTATGTTTTTAAATTAATATTGAGAACTATACATATATAATGTAAATTATACTTGTGATACTCTTTGTCTCTTCTCTCTCCTCATCCTGCATGCTATTTGTTGACAGAATATGTTGATTGAATTGATTGAGTTCAATAGAAAAAAAAAAAAGAACTTACACCCTAAACAACAGCTAAGAAGTTAGTAATCTTTATTTCACACAAATTGGACTTCTCTTTTTAAGTTCATGGTGATGTGCTTCTCTCTGCCCATCTTCTATATAACTTTTTGCTACTCAGAGAATGTTGATATTATCTGTAACTTTGGAGATGAGTTGCAAACCCTTTCCTCAAGGTCTATAATCACAATATCAAATAAGGTAGCTATTGGTTACTGGCAAGGAAATCACTATTTAAGAAATAACTTCCTATGCTTGCACTGGCTCTTCCTTAGATCTATGGTCCTAATTCACAACAAAAATGTTTCTTGGCTTGATACTACCTTAATTTGAGATCTTTGTCATGGAACCTAGACAAAAATCTTATGAAACTCTTAAGTAGAAGATATTTTTCAGCTTTCCCTTTGCTTCTCCAAAGAGTCCCAATGCATCAGCTAAATATGGATACACCCCTGCTGAATGCTGGCAGATAATCTTTACATAGTTTTGATCCTATTTGATCAGGATGAATTCTGGTCTTGTAGTAAGTTCATTAGCTTATAAGCTCCCAGGTTCCTTTTAGCATGCTAGTCTCATCATCTGATGTGGTAGCAGCAATATGTGTACATATGTGTGCAAATGTGCACATGTGGATATGTGTACACCTGTCTTTCATGTATACTTAGGTATAGTTATTGTAGTATTACACTTTCAAAACTCAGACAAATATGAAAAAATCCTGTTCTAAAAAAAATCCTGTTGTAAAACTAGCTTTAAAAGAAATAACTATGCATTCATTTCCACTGGCCCCAGGAAATCACTGATCGTTGAGACATTTATACCATGAAGCAATTGGAAACTTTACCCAATAACGATGGGCAGTGAATTAATTAATCCTCAGTTTGGTAGTAATTGTATGTTTCTACTTTTGAGGAACCCTTTAACTATATGTGAAGCTTAATTGCCTCACTAATGGCTCCCTTCTTCCCTGTGATATGAACAACTTTATTCTTTAACAGGGGATTTCTTGGAATAGAAAACTTCAAGGTTTCCTAGGGTTTTGCTACATATCCAGTAAGTATCATGATTTGGGGGCCTGAAAAATTGAAAGCATTTGCGTTTTCAAAAAATACCAGCAAAAAACATATTGTCTTTCTAACTTTGGTTAACTCAGGTCTTATGGTACACCGTGTGGGTATTTTAACTGCTAGCTTGCTAACTAAAACATTTTTTAACTATTTCCTTATAAAGTTCCAAATGATGCCAAGGATATTAGGAAAATGGTCTTTCTTACATATTACCACTTCATATTTCAAGTTAGACACAAGTAACTTGGGAACAGTCACTTTGTACTATCTGACGACATTATTGCTCAATATCATTTCAGCAAAGCATAAAAAGCCTATTAATATGCTTACCCCATCCAAGGCACAAAAAGCGTTTTCTTATAAGCCGGGTCCTGATTTTTCCTGTCACAGCCATATATGACTGCCAAGCCTCTGTCAAAACCCAACAGAATGAAGCCAGGAAGAAAAAATGCAAGAATGCGGTGGTGGTCGTGCAGATGCTCTGTGGAGACAGAAGGAGGAAGTACATGTTAAGAATCAGAAGACTGGACTGCTCTTTTCTTTGAGTCCGGTCCTCACCCCTCCTTTGTTCTTAGATGAGAAGACGTCCTATTGTGTGGTCCACACAGCCTTGAACTTGACATCCTCCTGCCTCAGCCCCACTGAGTTCTATGCTTACAGGAATCTCTGTTACTGTTTTCCACTGGAAGCGGGCAGGTTCTGACTGGCTTTTATTTCACATAGAAATGACAGGGAAGTGCCACAGAAACTGTTTATAGGACTTAGAAACTTATCTCCTCTATACTTTATACAGTCTGTGCAACAGAGGAATACATGCCCGGTTCCTTTTGAGTTTCGCTGACTTAAATGAAGAGAACACACACTATAAATTTAAACACAAGGAAAATTAAAATTGTTGCCTTAGTTGTTTTTTTAAATAAAATTATAGAAATGGTCCTTTCTCCAGTTTAAGTTGCAGACATCATGTATAATTGTTTTGGCTACATTCTTTATCTTTCTTACTTAATCAAGAATTTCTACTTTTTGATTTGTCTGTGTTGA
The DNA here is from genome assembly GCF_011762505.2 of Arvicanthis niloticus. Lineage (NCBI taxonomy): Eukaryota > Metazoa > Chordata > Mammalia > Rodentia > Muridae > Arvicanthis > Arvicanthis niloticus. The sequence goes on along the minus strand of NC_047674.1, from coordinate 41,139,272 downwards.
TGTTAAGATTGTACTGGCAAGCGCAACAGCTTTTCAAAGAAAAGGAAAGAAAAGACAACTTGGCTTTTAATATGTGTGTGATACCTAGGTTATAACAGCAAAATACAAAATAAGGTTTGGCTAACAGCCTAGAACAAAACAACGTGCATTGTAAAATATTTAATAGTTGCATCTGATGCTAGTACATTGCCATGCCTGTCTTAATCAAGTAATTTTGAAAAGCTAATTTTGAGTCACCAGTAGTACACAGCTATGATTTCATAGATATTTTTTTCTTCATGCAATCTAATCATCCTAAATGGTGTGGACCATTAGCCGTGCCTGGTCTGCAAATGACCTGCAGCTTCATCTTATACAGGCTGCTCCTTATTTCCCTGTTGGTATGACTTCTTTGTGTACATCTTGTTGTAACACAACTCCTCATAAACCAGAACCAGCAACAGAATCAATTTCTTTGTCAGGCAGCCTTGTTCCCAGAAATCAAAAATAGACAAACAAAGATGTTAGGTTGCTAATTAGAGATGAGCAGGCTTGAAGGCATTGGGGCTAGACTCCTCCCTCATAATCACTGAAGGATAAAACCAGAGTCTGGTAATGCACATTCAAGCACTAATCAGAAGATGACAATCTGACCCATATTTCTAGTCCAGGGAGGAGTCTGGTGTCTTAAGACTGTCTAGTTGTTAACTCGTTCTAAGTAGTTCTGATGCTATAAGATAATTATTTGGCAGGATGTTTTCTGATAAAGAACAAATACAAACCGTCGCCTCCTCTTTTAAGAGTCAATACAAATGGGTCAGTAGTCACTGGACAGGAAAACACCCCTCAGGAAAGCTGTCTGTTCCTGAGATTTTAAGCATAGTATAAAACAAACACTGGTGTTTGTTTTGTTTTGTTTTGTTTTGTTGTTGTTAACGTGTTATATTTGCCACGTTGTAATAGTATAACTTCTACATGACAACTTTTTATAAATAACAATTTTCAAGTGACTGCCATTTTTTCCATAAATGTTATTCTTTTCCCAGCATCATTATTCTGAGATGTGATGATTTTGACTCATTGCTTTCTTTTCCCATACACTCCACACTTTATATATAATATTCCTCAAGATCAAGTATGCTCTAAGTCTCCTCAGTACCTGAGCTTTCCCCACTGATAAGGATCAAACTCTAGTTATCTCAGGGACATATCTTGATATCTTTTCAGTCATCTTGACTGCCTGACCCAGCACAACGACTTCAGGCCAGAAAGCCACTTCTTTGTACCTTTTAAGACTAAAACTCAACTCTCATGATAGTCATGTCCTTATATATCACAATTCCAAATTTAAGACTCACACACTGGCATTTCAAGTTCATCATCAAAATTGGTGTAACCTGCCTTGCCATAGGCAGCTTTGCTCTTGAGCTGTCACAGCTGATATGTGCCATTATATTGCAAAAGTCAAAACAAATGTAATTTAGTAAACTGAACACTATACTGCTAAGTTTCATGGTGTAGCCTTTAGCCCCAATTCTTAAGAACAGTAAAAAAAATATATATATATATATATTTGCTAAAGGCGACTGATGAAAATGAACTACTTCTCACAAACCAGAAGCTACAAGCAGTCCTAGAAAAACATCCAATGTAAATGAAAGCAGACTGAAGACAGATACCTCAGTCCTGAGCTCCGTGTTTGGAGTAAGGGCAATATAGAAAGGAGGATAACATGACATTATGTAAATGTCACGGAAGGTTCCTAGGTCTACTCAATAGGACCTCTTGAACAAATGAATAAAGAAACTGAAAAAAAAAAAAGGACAGCACCTAAAGACATATTATGGATGAATTCTTCGGAATGCAATACAATCTTGGCTACAGGGTGTATCAGGCAGAAAACACACACACACACACACACACACACACACACAAAACACAGTCCTTGATGCATTCTTGTGAAATTTGTTAACACCTAGACTAAGAATGAGATTTAAAAAATGGCCAGAATTTTTTTAAAAAAATGATTGCTTCCAAAGGAATAAGAATCAGAGTGATATTAAAATTTTTTGTGAACCAGTCAGAATCCAAGAAGGCAGTGGGGAAAAATACTCTTATTCTAATGAAAGAGAGCTTTGAAGTTAGAATTCTACACTCAGCCAAACTATTATCCAAGTGACAGGCAGAAGTATAATTTTAGAATTGAAAGGGACTTTGAAGTTTATTACTTTAAGGTTCTCTCTGAAAGAATTTCTAGACAATATAAAAACACCAATAAGAACGTCAAGTGGACAGAATAGAATAAATGAGAGATGTGGCGAATAAAAGGAGTAAAATATATTGAATCTAAATAAAATTTCATTTGATATATTTCATACCATCTTAAAAATGTAGCCGCCTATAAAATCAAATAAAACCAGTGAGGGTCAAAAGACTAGAGGCAGGAGGGTTACACAAAAACAGAGGAAAATAGAAATTACGCTAAGGTACTGTTTCCCCACTCTGTTATATTAGAGATAGCAAGTAATATATGACAGATATATCTGAACATTTGTGATAACCTTGCTAAATTAGGGTAATAGTTATAAAGTAGAAATAATATATTTGTAAGTTATCAAAGGAAAAGGAAAAGTAAGAGACATCACTACGTTCAGTTAAGAAGAAGAGAGGGAACAAAGAGAAATTTCCATAAATAGGAAATTGTTCCCGAAAATATCAGAAATCAATATAGCTTCAAACTCATTGGCAAAATGTCAAAACAAACAAACAAACATAAACTTTCACACTTGATTTAAAAAAAAACTATTTGTGCAATGGTTCTGTGAGTAAAGTCCCCAAATCCACTGGCACAGGAAGATGGGGACTAAAGAGATTGATCAGAAGAGCTATATTTAGCAAATACAAATATTAGCTATCAGATCTGACAGTGATCCTATCAGAAAAACCGTTAAGGGAGATGGTTATGACCCTTCATGCCCATCTAAGTAGCAAGCTACACAAAAGCTTCACAAGTAGCAGTAATGACTGTTCCCAATACCATTGAGGCTGCCAGAAGGAAAGCCTATTACAATGAAGGACTTGGGTTCCCATTGTCGGTCACAGATTTGAGTAGGGTAGAGCAAGGACAAAGTACGGGTATGGATCCGTATCATCAGTGGGTCCTCACTAACTCCGCCTTTCTTGTTGTCCAATACTGCTTTTTATTGTCTTCCTGTGTGAACTCACTTCCTCTGTTATTGATGAAGGACAGACTGCCTGTGTTACTATCTCCATACTCCCGGTATCTCCATCTGAAGCATCTCCCTAATGAAACCAAAGCAAGACCTTCCGTTTTCTTTACACAATGGAATAGAATAGGTAGTTTCTCTCTGGGGGCTGCACACTGCCTGTTTCACTTACTGAAATTTCTGGGCTCCCTTTTCCCTAGCTGAACACTGAGAGTAAAAAAAAAAAAAAAAGAAAAAGTCTACCTCTTAAACCAGTGAAACAACATCATACAAGCTGGGTGTAACCGTGGTTACTTTTAATCCCAGTGCTTGGGAGACAGAAGCAGGCTGATTTCTAAGTTTGAGGTCAGCCTGGTCTGTAGAACTGTAGGTCTGTCCCAGGACAGTCCCAGACAGCGAAACTCTGTCTCAAAACAAACAAACAAACAACGAATAAACAAACAAACATCCTCAACATCACACATGTAGAAAATTTGATACATAACAATTATTCTTTTGGAGTGGGGGAAGGGTGAAATTTTAATTGTTATATCATGAAATGTGGTAAAGCTTAATACATTTTACGAGTATATACTTATTGACATCAGTCTGACAGATTGTCAGAGAATTCACCTCCATAACTTCAAACACATCAAGATGTACAACATTACTCGCTGGCCAGTCATTATTACTCTTCTAAGAATGACCTACTTTGATTTTTATCAACAGAAATAGTAATTATGCTTAGTCATACATTGGTCAACTTTACAGTCTCCACCAACATATGGGTATAACATCTTAGTCTAGAATTAACTGTGTTGAAATACCTCTCTTTAGCCAACCAAAAGCTCCTTTTTATTTCGGTTTTTTCTTTGTGGTCAAATTTTGTGAAAGGTTAAGCTACACATCGAGCTCCCTATGACTTGTTCCTATCTGTGCTTGATGTCTAGAATCTCTGTGAATTCTGCTTCTACAGAAATTCTGATTTCCAATGCTTCTAAATGAAGTTTTAAAAATCTTCAACTTCAAAAGAAAAAATCTTCAACTTCAACATTCTACTTAAAACTAAAAATTTTAAAAAATATGCTGTTATCAAATGTTTCTGTATCTTGAAAGTTATAAAATACTATTAAATTATCAAATTAAAGGTCTCCACAGGTGATTCATTTGCTCTTGAGTTAGTTTTGATAACTGTTTACCAAGAGAGTTATTCCTGTCACCTGTACTTCAATGTAATAGAATATGATTGTATATAGTATTTTTTTTATAACTTAAACCATTTTATTTCTAATGTTGCTTACCCATGCTTTTTCTTATTTATTCATTTATTCATCCATTCATTAATTCATTTATTGAAACAGGCCATTATTTAACTCGTTTTTATCTTTTGGGTAGTGGAAGTACAGGGCAGGCTAGCTTTTTATTAATTAGATTTATTAGAGAAGTTTATTTTACCAATGTTTTTCAAACTTTAGTTATTTAGTTTTAGTTTTATTTTGAAAAAAATATTATACAGTTCCAGGAATGAGGTTTTTCTTTCATTTTTCTTTTCTTTCTTTTTGTTTTGAATGAAATGTAACTTTTATTGCTTTTTATTCGGCAAGGTTTTCAAGAATCTAATAAAAATGCAGACTACCATGCTTTTCCCATTTCCAACACTTAAAATGGAAAAAACGTGTTTATAAAAAAGTATAAGCAATGCTACACATTTAGCTTGTAAATATTTTAAAAGGGTGGGTGGGGAAACACCCTCATAGAAGCAGGGGAGAGGGATGCGATTGGGGGTTGCTGGGGGGGCAGGGGGGAACCAGAAAAGGGGATAACATTTGAAATACAAATAAAGAAAATATCCAATAAACAAAAAACAAAAGAATATTGGATAATGTTTTCAAGCAATAAATTTCAAAATACAGCATATAAAAAGTAAAAAAAAAGTTAAAATAAAAAGTAAGTCTTTTAAAGAAAGACACAAAAATGTAAAAATTGCATGAAATAGAGAAATTAAATTTTGCTAAAATTTAAAGAAAAACAAGAATATTGAAATAAAGTGTTTCAATATAATATTTGAAACACTAAAAAAAAGTGGCAGCATCTATAGACTGCACTTATAGGACATGTTGTATTTATTATATAACATTTAAGCATATGAATTAAACTGTTTAGGAATTTATCTGGTTTCATGGGGTTTCACACTCGAATCAAGTTATTTAGATATTTATCCAGTTTCATGGATTAATCTGCTATTTTTGTTGTAGTTTTTACAAAAACAATGACGCCTATCTTGAGATTCACACAAGTGAGACACAAACATCTTAATCTTGTAATACAGGCAATCACTTGCAAGCATGAGAAGACACCCTCACTAATCCTTGTAATGAGTTTGCAGATAGTGGATTTACATGTCTCAGAATATGATAGTTCTTATAATCTAAGAAATAAATCACAGTGAGGACAAATAAAGATAATGGACTACAGGAACTCTAAACAAAGGTAATATATATATTCAATAATATATATTCAATAAATGCTAATGATTATAGCACTTCATGAGCTTAGACAACCATATGGACTAAGATTTCATTGGTAAAACAAACAGGTCTGAAGATATTTGACTACTTATTAAAGGATGAGTGGAAAACAATCAGACCCCTATTTCATTTTAAACACTGGCTTTTCTAGCAGCAGTGAGATGGAAATGACTTACATGGGTGGCAGTGGAGCTTTGCAAAATGAAATAATTAAAGATACAAATAGGTCAGAAATGAAGAATGACATGTTCTTTTTCCTACCATGCATTACCCTCCACACCAAAGAGCTCAGGCTAGGCTACCATTGACACAGCTGCATTGTTCCCTTTGAAGTTACTGCAAAATGTTTTCACATAGAGTGACTACAACTGGTAAATGTGTATCCATGTAGAAGTAACTATCTTCAAGTCACCATTAAGTAAAACAGACACATGTACCATTTCTAGGTGTATTTTTTTTTTTTTTTTTTTGGTTCTGTAGATGACACCAACATTGTCCACTGAGGTCACCTGGATAGAGCACCTAATCAGAATGACACAATTCATTAAAGCCAGTATGAACCAAAGGTCCACCATTTTGGAAACCTAAATATAAACTATTATTGAATGAAGACTCCATATAGAAATGGCATATTAGTGTCATGTTATCTAATTTCTCTTATTCTATAATTGCTGTAACATGTAGCACACTGACCATAATATTACTTATAAGTATTTGACAATATCTTTCCTTGACCCAAATAATTAGTCTGGGCCTTGCATTTCCTCTTTGCAGTAATGGGAGACATTAACAGAAGAGATTTTATGAACTCTACTTCTTTCTTGTAAACTCTGGGTTCACCATTAAGCACAAGTTCTTAAGGGCAAAGGCAGTAGGTTCTTGAGTTCATCGTCAGCCTAGGCAACCTTGTGGAACTTTGTCTAAAAACAAACAAAACCAGAGCAAAACAAAAACCAAACAAAAGTGAGCAGTGACCCAGAGCTATAAAGAAGAAACTTCATAATGTCTTCCACCATGTTCTTTGTGAAAGTTGAAGGACATTATTTTCTGAGTAATCAATATCTCTGCCAGAAGACAAGCTCTAGGTGTACAAAATTGCAAAGATCATTAATAATAACACAAAATAATTGGGTGAGGGAACTGAAGAAGCTGTGTTAATTATAAGCATCTTGAATACCTTCTTTGCTAGTTCTTGTAATTTCATATTTAAAAAGACAGTGCTACTAAAAAAAAATTGATTCCAGAAAGGTGTGAACAGAGATAAAAACGTGTTCAATAAATGTCAAAAATAAGTGTCTCAAACAACATGCTCATAATTTGAAGACCTTGGAAAGATTATCACACACAGCAGAAACACCTAATTTTTTGAAATGTTTTTTGGGAAGTCCAGACATCTGTATATCAAACACATCAGGTGCCACATTATAGCTTATTGTTTCAAGGTCTGGGAAAGTATCAGCCTTATTTAAGATGAAATGAAGTGAAGGCCACTTTCTAAATAAGACTACGGTTTAACTAAAAATTAAATAGTAATTTAAAATCTTCAAAATGTCTTATAGGCCCTAAGATATGTCTAAGGATTGATTTACCCTGAATTCTGTGTCTGTGGAGGAAATCGTTTGTTAGTGGGTTCATATGCTTGCTCAGATACTCCCTTGGAGCTTGTAAACATTATGCATGATCACTTACAACCAGGGACATTAATGATGCAAATAAAAGTGTTTTCTTATGAGCTGAACAAGGATGACAGCAACAAACATGCCGAACTAGATGCTGAAAAGCCATGGGACCCCAGCCTTACACAAACAAGAAGAAAAATCTACACAAAGTGCAATAGGCAACTGAGCAAAGCTGGGAGCAGGACAGGTGCTCCTCACCAATGACACACCAATCAGTCATCCAGTGCCAAATGGCCAGCCCTGAAAACATACATACAAGTTACAATCAAATACATGTTTTAATGTAATAACAATTAATGAAAAAAAAAAAAAAAAGAAGAGGCCATGAATTCAAAGGAGAGCAAGGAGGGATATATGGGAAGGTTTGGAGAAGAAAAGTAATTAAGTTATAATCTCAAAAATAAACAGAAAAAAAGTTGCTTTCTGAACCAAATACTATTTACTATTGCTCTATTAAAGAAATACAGCAATGAAGTAACTCCTAATGATATTCTGTTATACTCATAAGTCAATGCCTCACCCACCCACCATCAGAGCCTTCTTGCAGTAGATGGGAATTAACACCGAGACCCACATCTGGACAATATGCAGAGAGTGAAGAGACTTTGGAGCACTCAGTCCAACCTGGGACGTTTTCATTAAACCCCTCCCTTCAAAGCTCAGGGATCTATGCCTAAGAGAAGGCTGAAATACTGTAAGAGCTACGGGGTGATGAATGACTCTGAGGGAGCAGTCTCTTTCACACATGATAAGACACACACACACACACACACACACACACACACACACACACACACACGAATTCATGATGACTGTAGATCACAGGCCTCCACAGTTTCAAGCCAGAAAGAATCCCAGTGCTGAGAGTGGAAGTGAACCTGGGATCCCACCTCTGACCAAGAAGCTGTCTGCAATTAATATCTGCTTGCAAAGAAAAAATTAGTTTTTTTCCGATGGAGTCTCACTGGGTATATTACCCACATTTAAGGACAAATCCCATGGCCAGGAGTAATACACCAATGCAAAGTAAATCCAGTAGTATTTTTGTAGACTCTGTTTCATATTGCTTTGTTTGTGTACCTTTTGTTTTATTGGTCTTTTCCTTGTATTTTTTTATTTCTCTCTCCCTCCTACTCTCCCTCTCCCTCTCCTCTTCCCCTCCCTTCCTCTTTCTCTCCCCTGCTCTGTATTTGATTTTTTTTGTCTTTCCTTTTTTTTTGACAAGGAAAGGACATTGAGTCGGGTAGCTGGGAGGTGGGAAGGATCTGGGAACAGTTGGTGGAGGGCAAATGCATGATTAGAATACATTATATACATATTTTCCAAAAAAATGTTGCTTTCTGGGCCAGTGAGATGGTGTGAGGAGGGGGGTGGGAATAAAGGCTCGAGAATGAGAACCTGGGTTTTATTCCTGTAACCCATAAGGTGGAAGAAGAGACCTCACTTCCACGGATTGTCATATAACCTTCACATATGTGCCGTGGCACACACACAGCAAATAAACGCTTTCAACTTGTAGTGCACATAACAAACAAAGTGGCAGTACAGTTGCTGGGATATCTAGGCTTTGAAAATGTTTCTTGGATGGTTTGTAAAGGAGAATGTTTGTCAAGAAGACATTTATAATGTTTATGATGTTTGTTTCCAAGGGTCCTGCTGGAACACGGAATGAAAGTATGGTTTGGTTTTGTTTGTTTGTTTGTTTGTTTGTTTGGGGGAGAAATGAGAAAAGATCCGATGTTTTAATAGCAAACTAATATTTTTTGACCTTGGCTAAATACGGTTATCACGGAGGATCGTTAAAATGTATGAGTTTGTGAGTGCCATTGCCCAATCTTTAGGCGTCTGTTATCTGAACAGGGTTCAGCCTAAGCAGCAGAATTTCTAAGTTCCCCCACGTCCCCAGGTGATCCTAACGGGTATCCAGGGCTCAGAATCAGCAGTTCAGTCATAAACTGGCTCTTGGCAACAGAAGCTGCCAAGTATCTGGTCTTCCACTAGGAATCCAGTGTTTCACAGCCTCCTCCTTTTTTCTCTACAATGGGAATGAAAATATCTACAGATAGCGACTGTAATTATCACCACAAGCTTCTAAGTGGTTGGCAGAATCTCAATAATATTAATAAAAGGTATCTGGTATATTCTGAGTCCTTTTATAGTACCTTGACTGGAGTCAATTCCTAAAGTTACTCTAGAAAGAGTAACAGAAATGAGGCATTTGTTTTGACTTCACACTTTCATTTAGAATGCCATTTGAATGGACAGACTTGCTTACAGAACCTGCTATAAAAGCATAAGTGAATGAGTGATATCCAGAGGAATTTCGGAACAATGAAAAGTATGGAAAAGAAGCCAAATTATAGTAATCCTGTCCTTGGTGGTATACAGGAACGAAAGTAGACTATCCGCTGACTCTGCGTTGGCACTCTCAAAACACGTGGGAGGAAATTCCTGTTGCTAACCAGCAGATCAACTGAATGACACTGTGTGTGCAGTCTGGAATCTTGAGCATGAGGATTAGTGAAGAGAAACTGTCCAAAGAAACACTTGAACTCTGAGATTGGTTCCTCCTGTTTGTGACTGTCTTCTGCATTCCTACTCACCTACATCTGAGCTCCCCAAATTCAGTTATTTCGAGCCCAACCTGTCTGAAAAGGAACCCCACACCCTCTCTCTTGAACCAGTTTCTCCTTCTGCAATTGATAGCAATGAAAGGTTCTTATTATCACCAACAATATGTCATCCTTGTAATATGTCCATGTTTAATCATTTATCAGTTACTATTCTGTTACTTAATCCATCAAATCCAAGGTCTCTTCATTCCCACAACCCTAACTGAGGCCATCTCTCAGTCTCTGAGGAAAACTAATGAAACAGGAAGATCCTCCCTCTATACACCCCCCCCCCCCACCATGGTTTAATCTCTATCAGAGGGAGCAATATGGAAACTTCTAGATCAGTGATGTCTTGGTGGGATCCCCTGCTTCCTGCTCTCAAAATATTCATAGAACAATGGCCATAGAATATGTCTGGCATACACTAAGTACTTAATCAGATTTTTATAATTAATGGGAGGGGAGTTGGGCATGGCATTTCTACAGTGGAAAAAAATATTAAATGTGTTTAAGTATTAAGTGAAGAATTAGAGAGAAGCTTGTAAATCAGGAGAGAAAGTCAGTGGCAACAAGTTCTGTGATAATCTAGCAGCACAGAAATAGAATCTGATGCACAGAAGGTTCAGTCCCTGATAAAGGAGAGTTTGGGACAGATCAAAAGGCTGGGTGTGGAAAAAGATGGATTAGCATCCTTTGTGGTTGAATAATGAGAAAACCTCAATTTGTGACAGCTTACAGTTTTGTTCTTTAAGTAGGACTAAAGTCAGATGTGAGTGCTAAGGGTGAGAAATCGGAGGTTTGAACTCAGGTCAAAGATTGAATATTCATTTGCAGAGGATTGGAGAAAGGGGGAAAGAGAGGGGAGAAAGAGGGAGATAGAGAGAGATAGAGAGACAAGAGAGATAGGGGAGAGAGACAGGGGGAGAGATTGAGGAGAGAGAGAGAGAGAGAGAGAGAGAGAGAGAGAGAGAGAGAGAGAGAGAGAGAGAGAGGAAAGAGACTGGAATTGCAAGGAAGCATTATGTCCTTTACACTATCTCGTTACCATTAGATGACTGTAGCATAAAACCTCAGGTTCCAGCCCTCTCTGCACAGGTAGAGAAATGTTGATGTGTTCTCCTGTTTGGGAGTTTCCTTCATTGTTTATTTATTCATTTTATGTTTTTTGAGACAGGGGCTCACTCTACAACTTGAGCGGTCTTGGAATTTACTATGTAGACCAGGCTGGTCTCAAACTGACACAGCTCTGCCTGTTTCTGCCTTCTGGGTGAGGGGACTAAATGCCTATGCTACCATGCCTGGTAATTCTTTTCCCCTTTCACTGGGCAATCCCAGTGCACAATCCATTTTTTTACCCTTGTTGACTTCAAATGTACCACCAATGATATAAGCCAGCTCACTGATTCCCTTCAGAGAATCAACAAAAACAAAGACACATTTCAGCCCACTGGTAGGGAAATCCTGAACTCAGCTGCAGAAAATCCTTTGTTCTGATACTTAAGTGGTATCTCAAGCTGGTTAGTATCTTTTAATAAAAATTATGTCCATAAGTTTGTTGCCCTACTAGGCTGTGTTCTTACTTTGCCAGCACATGGGGAAAATGGCTACGATCAGTGTTGAGAATAAAGGCAAGCAACACTATGCGCAGCAATACAGCATTGCTTTAAAAAGTCAGTGCTGTAGACATATCTGAAAAGAACGGGAAAGAATAGTTCATGCCAGGAAAACCTGAGATATTCTTAGTATGTCTTAAGAGGTTTTTGTTGTTGAGAAATGCAGGGTCAATGTATTTATTGCATACCCAGTCTCAGAAAAATCTTAAATTAAATAGGTTATATGCAATTTAATCAAGAACATAAATGCATAAAAGTATGTAGATATAAAAATACCTGCCAACAATTATAACACTTGTGTGTTCAGCTCAGATAGGAGAGGTCGGGAGAAAGAAGACACTTGTAACTTTGAGTTTATATGACTGGAGATAGGTTAACCAAAGAGATCATTCACATTGCCCATTTTTAAAAAAGCAATAGAGAACATACCAAAATTTTATCTCTACAACACACTTCTTAATCCAGAGCCTAAGGGGATTAATGAAAAGTTGACAGAAAACAAGAAATGAGCCAAGCATTATTTTATGTTATTTTTCAGAACAAGAGAAATGAATAGGTTTCCATCCAATAACGTCTCACTTCTTAAGGGATGGTCACAGCTGGACCACATCTGTGGTTTGAAACAAATCTTTCTTATTAAGCCCCTTTGGCCCTGTCATGGCTTGCTATGTATTAAGCCATCTCTTCTGATCACTTTTTAAATTGATTGGAAGCCAGAGCACGAAGAAGTGTCAATAAGAAAAAGAGAAGCCAACCACAAAAGAACATTTGGTCAAAAATAGATCTTAGAAAATATTTTTAAGTATAGCCCTTTATTTTTATATCGTAGCTTTAAATTATACTGTTTAAAGCTCCGTGGATGAGTTGAGAAACTCCCTCCATTTTTACTCTCAAGCGTTAAAAGTAGTGCAGAGAGAAGAAAGCTTTCTGAGCCCTGGTTGAAGGGAAGAGGGTGGAGAGGGGTGGAGAGAGAGGGGAAATGTGTTCCTGGTCTTCTCTGGAGAGCTGTAATTTCATTCTCTTTATTTTAAGTGGGTGAAAACTGTTCCTCTCACCCCACCTCCAACCTTGCCTGATTCTATTCTTTTCCATACATACTCTTCTGCCTTCAGAAGAGAAGAGAGGCATGGTCAGAGCCTGCTGTAGAGCAGGAAAGAGGAACTGTCCTCCTACCTTGGCCAAGGGCTTTAATTCCTGAATCCCCCAGGAAAGCGAATCTTGCTACAGTGTCTACCTATTCCAATGAAGCCAAAATTATATAAATAACTGAATCCATTCAAAGCAAACTAATACTACACAAAGAATATGTGTCCCTGTATCTATCTAACCCCTTTAATCTCTATGCACTGAGTGTATATTTCTATGAGAAATTAAATTGTGATCCACATTTGGCCCTCGATTACAACCTCCCAATGTGTGGAGCATCCCCTTACTCATGAATGAGACACCTTACTTTCAGAGAAAGACTCATTTTCCCAGGTTCCTTGCATGACAACAGCAAATCCCAACTGTATCTCAGAATCCTATACTTTTTGCTTTCCCTTCTTGCATGAATATAAAATTATTTTCTTTCATCTCATTCCATTTTGTAAGTTTTTATTTTCATTCCCATTGCATGGATTACAACTTCTAAAAAGAAAGGATATTTTCTTTCTTTTTATGTCCAGTGTAGTAGTATCTGGCACATGGGTAATATCCAGGAAATCAACTCTGCAGCTATTGGTAACTTCAAAGAGGATTCTAGTCTGAATAGATGTGTCACTGCCTACTGGTGATTGAGAAGTGTTCTCTAATCTCTGTTGTAGAAAGGTCTGTTTTCTCCCGGTATTTGCTCTCTCTTTGTTCTCATGATAGAATCTTAAAAGCACATGGGTCCCTGTAATGAAAACCGAATTTTCCATCTTTTATTTAGGTTAAGGTCATAGGATTAGAGTCCTAATACAGAAGATAAAAAGGGGAGTATTGGAGGCTGCACAGACTATTAGTTTCTTTTCATTTCCCAGTTGTCAAAAAGGATGTATACATGATGACTGGAACTGGAGCAGTCCTGGATCCAGAATACAAGTCAGAAGGAATTCATTCATTCCTGATCACCATAGAGCCTTAAGTGAGAGAAAAACAAATTGGCTATTTTTTTAAATGCCATTCCTGTCCTAGTTTTCCAATAACTCGAGATTAAATCTAAATGGTATACTTGGCAGCAATAAATACAAGGCAAACATTTATTATCTTGTCCTCAGTTAATAAATACTGCATATGACGCTCGAGTAAATGTAATCTATGAATCAATTTAAAAAGTAGTGGTATCATTTGTGACACTCTGAAATTAAGACAAATATTGACCACTTCATCTAATAAACTCAGAGCCATAGTTTTCTCATTTCTACAAAATTCCCCATCAGTTGCCCAATCAAATAATGATATTTGTTAACTAGATTCTCAGTCTCATTTGATCCCTATGTTCAATAGGAAAGTAGTATAATTCCTATAACTAGTTTTATAGTTGAATAAAATAGTTTGATAAAACTGAGGAACTTTATAAAAGTCACAGCACAGCATCAGAGCCAAGACTTAGACTCGTGGCTGGCTGCTGTTTTGTCTCAGGTCTCACTTGCTTTCCTGTTCAAGTGTGCTCACTGTGGGTATCTGTGAGCTAGGCACTACCTTATTATCTAATACTATCTGACGAGAGCAGATCCCAGACATCTAAAGCTTCACACTAATAAAGATTTCTATCTTGATCCATCCTGCCCCACTGACATATGCATTTCAAAGTAAATGTATGGATATGAAAAAAATCTTATACTTTGTGAGGTAGCCTGGACCCGGAATGACAAAGACCTCATGGTGTCCCGGCTCCAAATCCTTAGATTTGAATATATCATATAAAGGAATGGCAGAAGTAGAAAAGAACTGTGGGCAGGAAGGAGCTCTAGATATAGATTGAGTTGTACTTAGAAATATATATATATACATATATATATGATATACACATTTATTATATGTATATGTGTATATGTGTATATATGTATGTAGCAACCGTAAATGAAAAAAAAAGGTATGGATTTGAAAAAGAGAAAGTACATGTGAGGGTTTGAAGTGAGAAAAGAAAAAGGGGGAAATGATATAATAGTGTTTGGAAAAGTAAAAGAAATTTTTAGAAACGACGTTGTATATTAATATCCTCCAACTTGATACATTCCAGCCTAGAAGGAAACTCTTTAAGACTTAGGATATTCTAAAGAGAGGCCTCTTGAGAATCAGAAAGTAAACTCAGAAGCATCAAGAGGGTCTTTGAAATTCGACATATGCACTAGTTTCTTCCATCCACTGGCTTTTATAAGCCGAAAAGATACTGACAGACACTCTCGGGTCATTCATACTGCTTAGAAGAGACAGAGATCTGATGACTTGCCTGGAAAGGATCTTCTCCACAAGTAGAGGTGTCTGCAAGCCGTGCAGTGTGCTCTGTGCTGCCTGCCTTTGTTAGCTCTACCCGCAGTATTGGGTGGGCTTTCTCCGATGCAGCTGCCCTTAAGTCGTTTCTCATCCTATACGTAATCCTTGTACTTCTATAAGTGAACTCCAATAAGGTCATTCACTCACCATGTTAGGCTTTTGTAGTATCGTCCTGTTGTTGATGATTTCCTTCTTGGAGTGAGTAGATGTTTGTTCTAGTACTCCAAAGAAGAGTGTCATGCAACACAAAAATTCTAAGCCCTCTGGTCATCCTTGGTACAATATTTCTACTGGAACTTCCTCTTCTACTGTAATACTGAATTCACACCTTAATTAAACACATCCACATACTATTTGAGATTGGGGAATTGGTGCCCTAGAAGTAAGTGCTGAACCAGCCATGCCCTGCGACCACTTCCTTAGCTTTCACATTGGATGCTCAGCCAGCCTAGGCCTCTTGCCACAGATTAAAACAACTGCACCTCAATCCTGGTATCTTCACCTCCCATCAATACAGGATCGAGACACTCATGAGGGAGCAACAAACGCCTGCTGTTTGTGATGACCACAAAATCCAGAGAGGATGCAAAGGACAGACATTTGAGGAAATGCAAGGAAACAGTTAAATCCAACAAATGTTGACCGAGTAGATATATCAACAGCATCAGCGAGTGATGAAGAGGAGCCATGCAGAAGAAATGTTTACATCATAACCTCGCTCACTTGTTCCTCAAAGAGGATGCTGCAGAAGCTCTGAATGAGCCGATATTCCAGTTATTCACAAACCAGAGATTACAATCCGTCACTTTAAAAAAAAAAAAAAGAGCTTGACTTATTTAGTGTAGAACACTCAAATTGGAAACCTCTTAGCTGCATTTAAAATGTAGCATTTGGTGTAAGTGTGATTCGGAAACCCATAAGAAATTCAATTATGGTACATATTTTAGTCAGTTCAAATGGGTTTAGATCTTTACTATCATAATTTTATAGATGATAATAATATGAGGATAGAGCTTTCAAATCAAACGCAACACAAGATAAAAATGAGAGAAGCCAATACTGGGGAGATAACAGCTCTACGTTTAATATTCTAACTACACATTAGATGAGCTTGGGGGAAAATGGCAAGAAATCTGACGGGGCCAATATATATTGTTTCTATAAACTGTATCTGCTACAATCTCTTGAACACAAAACACAGTAAACAAGAAAGAAAGGACATATCAGGCATGTGAGTTATGAGTTGCAGTGTAACTTGGAGGTAGTACACAGTTCCGGCCTTGAGGAAAATTGAGACAAACTCAATGGAATACTTTGGGAATATTGACCTCCAAATTCTGTGACACACCCTCCCAGGACCCAATAGAACTATGGCTCATGCTGTTTGTGCTATTAGCAAATTCCACAGTTCATTTTCATATTCCCACACATTCCCCACCACAGAGATGTGTAAGATGTAAGGATGCAAGATGGTCCTTTCATCTGATGCATGACCAGCGATACTGTTCATCAGTGTAACCTCAGGGTAAAGCATGGAGTCTGACCTGTGTTAAAAAAAAAAGCGTGCTTCATTGCAGAATGAGCGAATGACTATGTGGACAAACTACTGGCTCAATGGGAACTTTGGGGTTTTGCACTCAGTATGTACAGTTGCTGGAGGAGCTGGCTCATATCCTGGTGTCCTAATGTCATCAGCTTCCTTTCTACTTTTTATCCATTTTCTGTGTATGTGTGTGTGTGTGTGTGTGTGTGCATGCGTGCACACATGTGCTCACAGTGTTCACCTACGCATGGATACTTTTGCATGTGTTTGAGTACATTATATGCATGAGTACATGTGCACATGTCTGGATATGCATGTGGAGGGCTGAGTTTGATATTTGGAACATTTTCCATTGCTTACCGACCTTATTCATTTAGGAAGGTTCTTGTAGTCAAACTCAGAGTTCATCAATATGGATAGGCTTGCTATCTAGCTTACTTTTGAGATCCCTGCCTCTGTCTCCCAGGAGTGTCACTGAGGTCACCTAACATATACATGGGTGTTGTAAATCTGGACACCAGTCCTCACGCATATGCTACAACTGCTTTAAGTGCTGAGCTGTCTCTACAGTGCCCATATTGAAAGCTTCTTGAAGCCCAGTACCTAAGTCATTTCTCTCTGCATTGCTATGCCTAGTACTCAGGCTCTGAAGCTACTCAAACTAGAAGCAAGAAGGAACAGCTTATTCTTTGTGTGACAGACCCTAGAGACTAAAGACGTACCAAGTGATATAGCCATTGCTACTGATTTATAAAAGGAATTACATTTGATATAGCAATACATCCACACATGACTGAGTTTGTATACATAATGGTGGTAGACAGTTCCTTACCATATTTTGAATTTCTATTTCATAAAAGGAAACCCACAAAAGTTTACTACCTCCTACTTCAATGCAATATTATTGAGAATCAATAATAGCAATTAAGGCTTGAAGACAAGAATCAAAAGCTGTGTTAAAGGAAATGGTCAAGTGTGGACTACTCACAGGGCTAGTCACCAGTTAAACTGGAATTACACAAATCTGACAAAGGTATAAGTAAGTCTGCTCCTTACATTTGTTTTTGTTTGTTTTTCCCCCCCAACTGGAATCATGAACTCCAAAAGGCTATTATATTTTGAGTTTGTTACTCACCATTTATTCATATATTCTAGATAATTATCTTATGAGAAATTTGTATACAGCAAAAAAACAGTTCTCACTTCAATTCAGTCCATTCAATCAGTTAAGTGTCTCCATAATCAGGATATACAACATTGGCTAAATGCTTCCTTTATATTGCTTTACAGTACATAGCCCCAGCTTCAGAAAATTACTGGTTTGTTTTCTATGTAAATTCACCTTTTAAAAAACACTTCATAGAAACAAAGTTGTATAGTAACTAGCCATTTTATTCAGGCTTTTTTTCCTCATTGCTTATAACTGGTTTTAATATCTCCTCCTATTTTCTTCTTGTGTAGTATGAACCATATAATCATAGTTTACATCAATTGATAAACTATGTCCAGTTTTTAGACATTATAAAAAAGTATGTTATGGATTGTGGTGATACATTGTCATTGTTTACTTCTTCCCGAAAGTATCTATTGCTCTTGAAGTTCAAGGCTAAACATTTACCAGACCTTGCAGCCCAGTTAATAATATGCTTTGTGGTCACATAAGACCATATATTTACCCACTGACCTAATAAATATTTAGTCCATTTATATTTAACCAGCATAAAAGGAAATAATGCAAACAGCTTACTATGCCCTGGAATCCCATGTAATCTGTTTTTCCAACCTTAAGGTAAGAACATAGACTGAATCTTAAATTATATATTCTTGCATACTCCAGACCCAAAAGTGTGTGTGTGTGTGTGTGTGTGTGTGTGTGTGTAATGGTGATCATTGTTGTAAACAGCCAACAGATGGAAAATCACAACTTATAAATGTAGGAAGTAGCATGTGGCGAGTCAAGTGCTGTCCTGGGTCAGTGTGTCAGCAAAATCACCTTTTCCTTTGTAGAAATCTGTGCTAATATTTGTAAAGAATGTTTTATTCCTTTCTTATACCGTGTTTTTTTCACTGCTCAATAAATACAGATCAATGTGCTCTGTTAAGGATAAGCACAATCAACAGGCATCAAAGACAGACAGATCAGACACACAACAGACCGGTAACCTAGACCATGAACTACAGATAGAAGGAAGACAGAGAGAACAGTGAAATATTCAAATTAGAGCTCAGCTTTGGTCAAACTACACCAAGCAGAAATTATTTGCATTCCTTATAGCAACATTGATGCAATGGATATATAGAATCCTTTGTGTGAACACAAGCTTTTATTTCTCTTGGATACATAGTTAAGAGTACAATTACAGGAATGATAGGTTAATCTTCAGCTTTAGAATCAGCATGGAAATTTATCTGTGAGCATGTTTCCAGAAAGGTTTTCCTGAGGAGGAAAGAGTCACCACAAATGTGGACAACATCGTCTCATGATCTGGGGTCCAAACCTGAGGAATATGAGCTGGGCGGTAGCATTCCGCTCTCTGCTTTTTGACTGTGGACTTGGACTTGATGTTAGCGCAATCCTGACCCAATGGTTGCGCCATGGTGACGGGCGGTGCCCTCAAACTGTGAGTCAAATAAGCCTTCCCTTTCTTAGGTTGTTTGTGCCTTTGTATTTTGTCAGCATAAGGAGAAGAGTGACTAGTCCACCTAGGACCCATGGTGAGTGCATGCATAACTCTTCAAGAAATGACAGTTTTGATAATTGACTGTAGTAATATTTTATAATCCTATTACCTATGTATTTTAGTGGCTTCACATCTTAACGCAGGGTGTAGGCAGTTCTATTAATCTCAGACATTCAGTGGGTGGGGTATTCTTGCTTTCCTTATGTATTAGCGTATGCTTTCCTGATTAATAGTAATGGTGGTCATCTTTTAATTTGTTTATAAAGAGCATGTTCTTTATATAACAAATTTAGGTAACTTCCAATTAATGAGATAGGGTCTCATAGTTATGACAGTGAAGTACCTTGTTCTGCCCATTGGCAATCTGTATTAACTAGAAAAGAGAGTTTTGTGAAAATGATATGAATTAGTCTAACAATCTTTATGGTACGGTCACAATTTGAACACGATGTGACTAGGGACAAGAAGTATTAAATAATGGGTCTTTTTTTGTCTTGTGATCAAGTATATGTAGGGTTAATATAGTATAGGCAGTTTCAATTTCAATAACTGTCTTCCTTGAGATTTTGTTGTTTTGTTGAGGGTGAGTGCTGCATGCCATGCTCGACCTAAGAGATTTCTCTGCATCATTACACCCAGCCTCTACAATAATTCTTCTGGAGAGTACTGTCATTGTCATATGAGGATGAGAAAAGAGAGCTACTTCATAACATTATAAAAGCTATGAGCCTCGTTGACAGTCAGCCTCAGACCCAAGAAACTAGTTAGCCATGTCCTAATATAACTGTACGCCTCACCTTAAACATTCGAACATCACAGATTTGCACATTTCCCATTAATCACAGGAAGACTATACATACTATTAGGTAGAACTTTCTATTTGAAAAATGTTTGAGAAAACAGGAATACCAGAACACACTTTTGAAACACAAAGTGTATAGGAATAACTGCCCTTAATTAAGGTACAGAGTCAATGAAAATAACAGAAATATCAGGTCTCCAAAGATACTATAACTCAAAATGGGCTCTAAGAATTTATTTCCAAGAGTGCTACTGTTAATGCCTACAATCAATATTGCAAAATTAAGCACTAGAAGAAACAGTTTAGCACAGGCCTTTAACATACAAAGACTCACAAAAGCTAGTCTCAAAAAAAAAAATAGGTAACTGATTGCTACTTATGTCGGTAGAATTCTAAATCAGTATAACAAAAAAGATAGACTAGAGGTACAGCATCTGTGACACCTACCCACATACAGTAGTTCTATTTTTACTGTACTGTTACTATAAGAAAAGAGTCTACGGAATCCATTCTACAGGGTTGCAAAAAACCTTCAAAGCTATTTTTTCTATCAGTCTTTAAATTCCAAGATTCGGGTACTTCATCAGTTTCCCTGTATGTGACATATGTTTTCGTCTAAAAGCTGGATAAAATTAACAGACTTTCCATATTAATTAATTATTAATATTCAAAGGAAATGTACACCCAGGGCCAAAGTTTTTTTCTAAAGTTTTTTTTTGTTTTACTTTTCTATTATAAACAATGACCTGTTAAAAATGTTTAATTTAGAAACCAGTCTGTTATTTATAATCTCACTTTCCTTAAATGTTTGGTTCGGTTGAAGCTTTTGTTGGGATGAGATTGTTATAGGAAGGAAGACAAAAGGTTGAGAGTAAACAGTATAAGGTATGTCCACATTAGTCAGGAGAACAATCAACTGAGTGGAGGCGCCCTAGAAAGCACTCTGAGGTCAGTGAGAACATCTTTCAGGGTGAGCCATGATTCACAGGACAAGACTGCTATTGAGCTAATGTGAGTCCTATTTTATGTCTCCACAAAATCTCAGACACTTAAGTAATACAAGGTACTTTCCCCCCTGCTCTTGTGGACACAGAAGGTTCTTTAGAGATAGGCCTGTCGCATGTGAAACAGATAATGTCCGTTAATGTGTTAATACATTAAAATAGAGAGAGGGAAAAAAAACGGAAAGGAAATTTTGTCATTTGAGATGGAATCCAAAGAGACTGGGCAATCTGTGGTCAGCTGAACATATCCCCTGTGTAGGAAGAGAATATTGAGCATGAGGGACCATCAGCCAGACACAACAAAAGGGAAGGGTAACCTGAATATTCACTCTGTTTTCCACCGGACAGCCTTGCAATAGGTTTCTTCTGATTCCAGAGCACAGCTTCCCTTTAGCTACAGTGTCTATAAATTTGCATCTGTAAACTCTACTTGTGCACCTTTGAGATGGAAAGCTTCTACAGACAAGACATATCCTTCTCAAAGACCTGCAGACGTTCACTTTGAACAGTATTTGTCAATCTGCTTCCAGCGCTCCAAGTCGCTCCAGAGGGCTGGAGTCTCATAATTAGCAAATATAGATGGCCACTTGCTCTGACCTCTCTCATCAGCTAAGTATTCCATTAGCTCTCTCTCCAGCCTTCAAAAATCGTCCAGTGTTTTGTTTCAGAAAAGCTGTGTCTAATCTCCCAACCCTACCTCCTCTATCTATCTATCTATCTATCTATCTATCTATCTATCATCTATCTATCTATCTATCTATCTATCCATCTATCTCCTGAAATGAGAAGTTTTCCTTGTAATTTTAATTGCAGTGACTCCCATAGTCATTCCTAAAGCGTAGGAGAACACATTCTCCCAGAGGACAAGCACAAAGGTAAGACACTCAGTATGTGGTAAAACAGGAAGTCAACCTATGAGTTATCTTCCGTAAGACCAAGTTCTTTCAACTGTTCCTATAATAGGAGACAATACTAATGACAGAAATTGTAGACAGAATAATGTCATTTAAGCCAAGCTATTTTGAATGTATATTTCTTGTTTTAAAATATACGTAACACTAACCAGAAACCCCCTCCCCAGAGCTCCAAGGGACTAACCATTCAAAGAATACACAGAGGGGCCCCATGGCTCCAGACACAGATGTAGCAGATGGCCTTATCTGGCATCAATGGGAGGGGAGGCCCTTGGTCTTGTGGAGGCTCAATGCCCCAGCCTAGGGGAATTCTAGTGCAGTGAGACGGGAGTGAGTGGGTGGGTGGGGGGAGCATCCTCATACAGGGGGGGGGCGTTGTGATAGGTGTCTTGTTGAAGGGAAACCAGGAAGGGGGACAACATTTGAAATGTACACAAATAAAATAACTAATAAAAATATACATAACAAAATTCAACTTTCTATTATGAGTTAAAGGCCAGGCATACTTCACTGTTGATTTATTTGGCTACTTCTTTCATTCTAGAAAGGCTCCAAATTACCACTAATTATAGCTTGATTAGAACATGACTCCAAGGGTTCATGTGCTAAACAAATGCTTGGTTACCCTGCATGGGCTTTGGGGAATGACTGGATCAGCATGGGTTTGGTATCAATCAGTGGGTTGATCCATTGACAAACTCCTAACTTCGTGGCATTATTGGAAGGTAGTGAAAGCTAAGGTGTAGTGCATATGGATGAAAGTAGTTTACTTGAGGCATAGTGGAAGGGAATAGGTGACTGACTGGATGTTTATCTTGACAGTGTGTCTTCTGCCTTTCTCTCTGTTTCCTGACTATCTTGCTTTGAGCAGCTTTGTTCCATCATGTCCTTTCTGCCATGATGTTCTTGTTTGCCTCAGGTCAAAAGGGAGGGAGTCAGTTGACCAGAAACTCATACTTCCAAAACCCCAAGGGAAAAGAAATACTTCCTATTAAATGAATTATCATAGATATTTTGTCACAGCAAGGAAAAACTAACTAGCCTATCAACTGAGGGCATTCTTGGTTCAAGTTGTATGGTTCAAGTTACCTTTTGGAAACTCTATCTTCACTCATTCTAAATTTTTATTTGCTGAGTACTTACTGAATAATATATATATTATATATCATATATGATATATGATATATGATATATCATATATTATATATTATATATATACATATATACACACATATATACACACACATATACACACATGTATACACAAATATACACATATGCACATATATACATACACATGTATACATACATATGTACATATATATGACATACATACATATATATGTATTTATGACACACCATACGCACAGACACACACACACATATATATGTACATATATATGTGTGTCTTATTCATGATACATAATATGTATAACTGGCTATCTATACTGGAAATAAAACTGAAGGTGTCAACTTTTACCATACCGACAGAGCTCCTAGGATCTACAGTGGCTCACAAAACCCCACAGTTCAACTATTAATACACTCCTCCAAAGCATCCCACATTTGCTTCTGAAAGAAAGCGTGAAAAGAGATGAGAGTTTGTCTACACATGGCAGCAAAGTCCAGCTGGAATGTCAGATTTGATATTACCTTGTTGACATCCAGTTTAATATGTTCCATAAAAAGCAGCAATACATTTTCACCCAGGACAATGCCAATAAACAAATCAATCCTCATCCTATTATGAAGTCAGAGGCTCCAGAAGGTGTCTTGAAGGTGATTCCAAGTACAGATGTTGGTTTGGACCTTCTTGATAAAAAAAAATTAATAAGATCCCATACTATAAGCTTTATCTCACCCACAGGAATGGTACAGTGACAATATGACACAATTCAAGTGAATATATCTTCCAATAAAAGTCTTTTAAGTGAGGAGAATTATTTTTATTACTAAGAAAGTGGCCATCTGTTTCTGAAGAATTCAAGTGAGAACACAAATATCTACTTTACATGGAGTAATTTTCAGATAATGCATTTTTATCACCTCATGTGCTTGCAACACGACTCAAGCTGAACGGCACTCTGTCCTATAATTTTTTTTTTGACATGTGGAGGGTTATAATTATTTCCAAGGAAGGAATAGATTCACATTAACATGTGAAACATGTTGCTGTGTCTCAAAGTGTATATTTGAGAGATGAAGATCAGTGAGATACAGAAGCAAAGATGAAGTACATAAGAAGAGGGGAAAGAGAAACTCTGCAGAGTGTCCTGTGGAGATACAGCATGAGGAGGTATTCAATTCCTTAAAGTTCTCACTTGTGACAGCTGTTAACAACCCTGTGTCTCTTTGAATATCTAACATCTTGGCTAACCTGAATTTTATAAGAAAGAGTTCCATGTTTGATGCAGGTATCTGACAGCATTGTTGCTTAAGTACTAGTTCAAGCAAAATAAATAAATAAATAAATAAATAAATAAATAAATAAAAAACCATAGCTACCCAGATCAACTGGAAAGGGATACAAACCATCCTGTACAGACAATCATGGTATTACTAGTTTATCACCATGAATACAATTTCTCCTCTTCCCTCAAAATTAACAAGGTTTACAGATTCATAGGCACATCCTGAGCTTTTCCCCAAAAATGAATAATAGAGATATCAACATTTAGATAGAAACAATCTATTGGAGACAAAGAAAGAAGTGTGACAGCTTTCAGTTGAACTGCGGGTTAGTTACAAAGGTTTCTTTTTCTTCTTTGACAACATCGAGTAATCCAAAGAAAAGTTGAATGATTACATTTCATCAATCACTCATGGGTGAGAGTCAAGAGAAACAGTTGTCTCTCATTAGTGATTGCGTATGATGCTTCTGCTCCTGGATACAGCTATGCTATCAGTGACACCTGCAATGGTCCTCAGTCTCCCTTTCCTCAGTTGGGTAGGATCCAGGCATTATTGCTGTGAGGTAGTATGATCAATTCTTTGCTCAGCATTGGAGGAGGCTGCCTGCTTTCCTCCCCATTCCAATGGCCTGTCCCTCTATTGGAAAACATATTCTCTGTCTGCTCTTGCTATATTACCCAAGAAAATAACTTCAATTTAGAAATTGTGAGCGGTAGCCACATAACCGTTTCCTTAAAAAAAATAATAGCCAAGTTCCTCGTTCTAGGGGTAGCAGCCACAGTGCTGACCATAGTAAGGTTTGATCTGTTTTTCTAGCTTAGAACATTTAACTGAAAAAAAAAAAAAAAACACAGGGAAAAGACAGTAAAGTTTGGTCAAATGAAACCCCACTATTTTGTTTCTCTTCTTGCATTATAACTTATTGATAGGATCTGGATTTAAAAGATACTTGCATTTACTGACATGGATAATTGAAAGTTGGCTGCGGATTTTAGTAACATCAGGCAATGGAGTACTTTCCCTTTCTTTCTCCTGCCAAATCTCGGCAGTCTGCTGCATCTGCTAGAGCAGCCTTGCTGCAGTGGGAGAGTTACAAGCATAGCAACCGAAGTGGCAGAACAATGCCAAGTAGATGCTTGATTTTTCTCTTAGCAACAATGTTACCAGCGAGGAATTAGAAAGGGTGATATCACATTATGTCATCAACACAGAGCTTAAGACTTTATTACTGAAATCATGATACTTCAACCATGAAATCTTATCTCTTAGCAGAAAATGGCAAGGCACAAGAGTCTGATGTACATCCAATTCTTCTGCCTTCTAGGAAAAAAACAAACAAACAAATCTAACCTAGGAATTGAATCGTTGCATAACTCAGGCAGGATCTCTCCCTGAGCATTATCCAGAGACCAAATGTGAACACTGCCAGCCCCGCTGCACAGGTTTTGTCTTCATTATATAAGTACCATATGTGTAAGATTTATTTTTAAGAGCTCGCAGTGCACTGCCCTGGTAGAGTGATATGTGAAAGAGATGCAATGTGGGAAGTGTTAGAGCGGATTGTAGAAGACCCAAAGGCTGCAGCTTGCCATCAAAACCTCTATATTGAGTAAGACACAGCATTTGGTTGAGTCACCATCACTTTCTTGCCCCTCTGCCTGGATGGAATGTTGAAATATCCTGCTTCTATTTTCCTCCATTTGTCCTATTTACCTTGTAATTCCATATGCAGATTTAGGTACAGCCAAATACACAAGGCCTTTCAGAAAATGACTTCTGAAATGTGCATGTGTTAGGAAAGGACTTAGATGGTCAGAAAACATATTATTCTTCAGACTCTGTCTTTGTAATGGGGTTTATTCTCTTTAGCTCAGATGAAAGCAACTGACTGAATAGGAAATGTTACTGCAATCTATGTCCTATATCTTTCATCAATTTACATTGATTAGTGTATAGTCAGGGTGGGTAGAAGGTCTCTGGTTCTTCCAAAAAGGGAAGTTAAGACAGGGAGTTAGTTGAACAGATCAGTGAAGAGCTGAAGAGACAGAAGCAAGAGATTAACAAAATCAGAAAAATACTACCACACCATGCTACAGCTCCTCAAAATCACTGATTCTCTGAAACCAGAGCTCTGGATCAGAACTTCAGAAGCGCTCACCCTGCTCCTACCAGCTGTGTTTGTTCCCCAGATAAGAAAGTGGGTCAGGAGAGCATAAACACACAGATGCTACTATTCCTTTCCAAACCATGCTCCTGTCCCAGCTTGAGCAATGTAGTGCCATATCCTGAACATGCCCTTTCCCTAGTCCTATCTTCTCCCTCCCCAGAGCAACCCAAAACCACAGAGCCTTGAGACGGCTAAGAGGAATTATCGGTTTACAGGGAGAAGAGAAGAGAGATCAGGAGCCTGTTCTTTAGTGCTATATCGAGTTGATGGAATGTTTCCAGTTCCTAGACAGTGGAGCTCCGGCAGGATGAATAGTAGACTAAGTAGCCACTTCCCACCCTCTTGCCTAATGAGTAAGAGAGAGCTGTTGTTTACTCCATGGATTCCCAAGCAACTGATTTTTAAAAATATGTAGCATTTTGAAGATATATTTATGAAAACAGAAAAAAAATCCACTGTTTTTTTCTTGCCTTTTTGCATATTTCACAGATGTATGGGAACTTCTTTATGAGCTCTTACCCAGGGGCTTGTGTGTGTTAGGACTAAGTCCAGAAGCTGGTCCTACCTAAAGGCAAATAAACTCATGGAGAGTTTCCAGTTGGGAAAGAAACAGTGGAGGCAGCCCAATAGGAAGCAGAATTACAAAGGAGAGACTCAGTCTGCCCTATCTTCTCACCATCTCTTCTCATCATCCATTTTCCAACATCACATTGATGTTCCTATCCAGTAACAAGAATCTGACCAGTGTAGTTTTCTATAATCTGGAGGGGGCACAGCAGAGAGTAACACAGAGACAAAACAAGATGCTACCATATAGATCACAGAAATGCATTTTTCATAGGGCTATTTGATCTGGTTTAGAAGTGCTCTGAGGGAACACAAACACCTAATCAGTAAGAAAACAAATAATCTAGTTCTTAAAAGGCCTGAATAGACATTTCTCCAAAGAAGACATACAAAAGCCCCAAAAGGAATATGAAGCCAAAACTGTTCAACATTCCCAAATCACCAAGGAAATGCTAACTAAAACCACAATGAACTGTAATCTTGCACCTATTAAGATGGCTATTAAAAAAAAAAAAGATGGCTATTATTACAAAGTTAAAAGATAAATGTTGGAGTTGATGGAGAAAAAGGAATAGCATTGAACACTGTTGATGAGAATATAAATTGGTGTAGTTATTGTGAAAGTTGTATGGAACCTCTTTGAAAAATTAAAAATAGAACACCCGTATGATCTAGCAATCTGACTATAGGGCATTTGTATTCAAAGACATGAATATCCAAGAAACAGCTAGTTTCCCAGGTTCCGTGAAGCATTATTAAATGAGCCAAGATACAGACTCAACCATTCTTTGAATGTGTTCTCCATAGGTATGTGTTAGAATTAATACCCATTGAAACATCACTGGGAAGTAGGGCTAGATTAAAAACAATTTGGCCAGGCAGGCAGAATGAGTCTAGATCAAGCCCTGTACCACATGGGTAAGGGGAGTCTGAGCTACCATTTACTCACTCTTCTGACACCTTGATTATCTGCCATCTACCATGGGATGATATCCAATGTCTTGATATTAGATGTCCTACCTCTAAGTATCATGAACCAATAAATTTCCAATTAGGAATTACTCAGACTTGGTACTTTGTTGTAATACCACAAAATGAACTCATGGCATCATCAGTCAATGGATGCAATAAGGCACTGTCAGACAATAAAGCAATCATGAAGCATATACATAATGGAACACTTACTAGACCTTGATAAATAATGAAGCCTATGAATGGACTCGGAGGACACTATGTTAATTGAAAGAAGCCGGTCCCCAGAAAGAAAAACACTGCATGGTCCCATTATTTTGTAGTATAAAAATATTATTGCATAAAAGTAAAGAGTAGACTAGTGGTTGTCAGAAACTGGAGGCAAGAGTTTGGATAAAGAATATAAGCATTTCTGTTAGACAACAAGAATGAGTTGACTGTATTCAATGATATATTTTATTTTGGAAACTGTGAATAGTAGATTTTAAGTATTCTCAAAACAACAAAAAATGATAGCACAGGAAGTAATTCGTATTAATCAGCTTAACTGGATGTGTGTGTGTATGTGTGTGTGTGTGTGTGTGTGTGTGTGTATGCATCATAATTCCTATTACTAATACTAACAAAGTTTTATCAATTATGAATAAGAAAAAAATTCTTGAGAAAGAAAAGCATTTAATAGCCCTTTCTTTACCTTAAATGTCAATCATTTACTAAACAAAATAAAGAAAACGGAGGTGATCTAGTAGACAATTTATAGGGCCTCACTAGACCTCATAATAGTAACTGTTCATGTTATTATTTCTAGAAAATATTTGTAGCAAGGAGGAAATTTTTTTTCTGGGATCATGGTTAAGACTCTTAAAATAAAAAGTTTAGCTAAAGGGAAAATCATATGATAAAATATGATCCCCAAGTAACACCTAAACTACAAAGTTTTGTAATACGTTTGAAGAATGGCCTGTTGTGGGGCAGGGACAGCGCAGAGCTTTGAGCTCATGGTAATAAGCTGCTGTAGGAAACTCATCAGGCCTGTGGTTCAGACTCCCATCCCTCTTCATCAGAGTAAAGAGAAGACACCCCTCATTAGTCTTGTGACCTCCTTCAAGGGAGAGCCTGGAAGCACTGCCAGGTTATATATGTCGCTTCAGAGTGGAAGGACAGATGTTTCTGCAGTGCGTATTTCTCAAATTCCTCCAGTTTAAAATATTTAATATTATATCAAAGTGCTGTGTATGGAGGTGGTGTGTCTGGAGCCTCATAATGTACTAGGAGAATGGCTGCTATATACACTTTCCTCATTGAAGAGCCCATGATCTAAGCAAGATCTAAACCAAGCTTTTGGTCCATGAACAAACATTTTATGGATTGCTCAAGTTTGAGCAGCAAAATAAATAGTTACTTAATGTGGATGGGATAAATAGAAGTTGGCATTCACATACATACACACACATACACACACACACACACACAACTAAATTAACATGAGAGAAGACATTTGGAGAGAGGAGCACAGCAGATCTCTACTTCACATCCACGTCATGTTGCTTACTGGTGGTCATTGTGTCTTCCACAAGACCCTAAACCTCCTCTGTCTTAGTTCTCTCACTTTCAAATAGGGGTCGCAAAGCAGTATATTAGTTATAATCCATGCCTGTATTGTAACACATGCCTATCATAGTGGAGGTGCTCGTGGAATGGTTAATAAAGATGAAGGCGACCACTGCACAGTAGGAATCGAGTAAGCATTTGTGGAATTCTATGACATACTTGAACAAAGGCACACGCTCCTTCAAGTAGCCCTCATGGCTACTGCCCAGCCAAGCATAATGAAGACTATAAATGAAGATTCTGCATCTGATATCAAAGATGGCAGATTCATACAGTTATGAAATCACTGTCTATGGTAGGTGTAGACATTTACTATTAGATTCACTTACATACTAGCTTCACATATTAATTCTTTTTTTCTTCGTCTTTAATGCTTGTCAGAGAATACTGCAGATATAGAATTGTATGACTGGTCAGTATCACAAATTCTGAATGTAAAGAGGCTTAGTCATATATTGATAAACATAATTAAGGACTTAGAACTTGGCTTGGAGTGACAGACAGCTATAATTTATCACAACAGTAGCAGACAAACTTGATTTTCAATCATAAACAACCTATACCCTCCCTATATCTAATCTCAGTCCATAAAGGGTGATCATTAACAGCTCTGCGATCAGTCCCTATTACTAATTATTTTGAGCCACCAGTAAAGCAACTTTTGCTCCGTGAGATTAGTGCTTTCTGTTTCTGAAATTCCCTTCTGTAATTAACCTTGCTATTATTAGCTGCAAAGCATAGATCCCATTGCTGGCTGCTTCAGGATTCTATTTTATATTTCAAGGGCCAGTTACTGTCAAGAGTTTCTCCCAAGAAGGGGTCTATAATACCAAGTTATATTAATGAAAGATGAGTCAATCCTTCCCTGCTCTCTCTTCTCCTTAACAAGTTGAACTAAAATTGTTTATTCATGGCCAGACCTGGGGCAGTTCTGGTCTAGAGATGTATGTCCATCCACAGTCGATCAAAACTGGTGTTTCCTCTAAGAATTTCATTATCTGTAGGTTTTGAACAGACTCTGTACTGGCAGGTTAAGAGGCTGCCCATGAACTGCCCAGAAGTGATTCTCCAGTGCTGTGCCTGACAATGATTCAGAGTGTGGCCACACACTGATCCTATGAGAGATATTTTTTGCAGCAAAAGATGAAGCAGGATTCAGCACAGCAAGTCTGTGAGGAGCATCACTGAAGCATTGCTTCAGAAAGCAGAAGAAGAGACTGCTCTCCTGGCCCAGGCTGCTTAGGTGACTATCTATAGCAGTGACCAGACTGTGTGACAAATGATGCTGATGAAAGCAGAAAAGTACACATTCCTTTGCCAAAGATCAAAAACCTTGGTACTCATCTGTCATGTCCATGTAGACCCAGCCAAAGCTGCCTTTAGTGCCAGGGACAGGCAGGTGTGTGGGTGAGCCACAAATGGGATTGCATAATTAGAGAGGTGGAGATAAAATGGGTATGGCTACCTCAAATGTGAGGGCCAAAAGTGAAATGGTAGAGGTAATAAGATGTCTCCTGCCACTAACATCAGAGTTCTATTAACTGTGCAGTTTGGGGTTGTCTTTAAAATTCAGGACCTCCGAGGTATAATATCTAAGGAAACCACAAATCTTTCATACTAAAATATTCTCAAAATTCTCTTTAACCCACACTATATAGCTCTAGTGTCATTCTTTCATGCAGATGAGTTAACTCTGTTTCAGGAGGTAATGTTTGAAATGTTCTTTCAGTAGTAAGCTTCAGGATTTGCTCCCCAAGTACTGTTTTATTGCTGTGATGGGATGCCATGACCATAGCCATCTTATGAAGGAAAACATTTAATTGAGGCTGGCTTACAGTTCAGAGGTTTAGTCTATTATCATCATGATGGGATGCATGCCAACATGTAGACAGACATGGTGCTGGAGAAGACACTGAGTGTTCTACATCTGGATTGGCAGACAGCAGGAAGAGAATGCAACGCTGGCTGTGGCTTGAGCATCTGAGACCTTCTAAAGCCCTCCCCCCTGTGACATACTTCTTCCAACAACACCACACCTACCATAACAAGGCCATACTTCCTAATAGTGGCTCTCCATATGAGCTTTGGTGGGGGGAGGAGCTTTTTCTTTCACATCACCCCTATTGTATAATTTCATTTCTTAACTCTAGTTTTATTTTGAATACAGATAACAATGCTGATATAAGACAGTGGTGATTCACCTAGGGGCTTTAAGTAGAAATAAAAAGTCATGCAAAAGGAAGCAAGGAATTTGTCTGTGGGTTTGAAGGACAGCCAGCTTTGTTAATACCAATAATCTTGGCCTATAAAGAAAACTCACCATAGAAATTACTTTTTGTCTTCTATCATCTTTTGCTTTCTTTTGAGATACATGTGTGTATGTACATGTAAATGTGGGTGCACCTGATTGGTTGAATGAATCTACATTTGGAGGCCAGATAACTTCAAGTGATTGTCCTCAGAGCCTTACACCTTGTTTGGAGACAGAGTCTCTCATTAGATGAATGTTTGCCAATTAGGCCAGACTGGCTGTCTAGTGAACCTTGCTTTCCCATGTCTGCCCCCTCAGTACTGTGTTTGCCATTGCAATCCGACACTCTCCAGCATTTTCTGATGGGCTGAGGATGGAACACTGGTCGTCAGGTTTACATAGCTAGCCAGTACTTACTGACTGAGCCATCTCCTCAGACACTTACAATTTCATTACTTAAAAAAATATTTATTAGTAGTACTCTGTGTATGTACGATACATATATGTGCATACCATACTCATATACACACACACATTCATGTGTTTAAGTGGCTGCATGCATGCCGGGCTACATGTGTAGAGGTCAGAGGAAAAGACACTTGCAAAGGTCTGTTCTCTCCTTTCCCTGTGGATTTCAGGGAACAAAAACAGGTTGCTGGGCATGTGTTTTCCTCACTGAGTCCTCTTACTGCTGTATCTTTATACACAGGTCTAATTATTAGCTACAAAAGCTTTGTATAACACATCCAGTTAAGATTTCAGTTAAAGAAAATTGTTGGGTATTACCAACTTCCCAGCAGTGGGAAGGGGAATGCAGACTGATAGGAGTTCAAGTCCATTTGGGGCTACACAGGGAGTCAGAGGCTGACCTGGGATACATGAGCCCCTGCCTTAAACAAACATACACACAACTATACTGGGGGACAATAGAACCAAACATCTGTCCCAAAGTGTAGCAGCGTTTATGCTAACAGCTGTTTTCAGGAGGCATAGGGGCACGAGTAGCCATTAGACTGTTGAAACCCAAATCCGTTAATCAACACATAACAATGGAAAAAGATCAGAATGAGATTTCAGTTCAGTTGCCAGACAACAGAAAGCAATGAACTTGAAGACGGGGGGAAAAAAATACCTGTTTCAATTGCAATATAAAAGGCGCTGTCAGAAACCTAGTTTTACGCTCCTGCAAATTTCAGCCACCTAAATAACAAAACACAGTGAGAAATCAAATTTGTACTCTTTCCAAGGGTATATATTTTAAAGTCACCTTTGATGAACAATGGAAAACAAGAATGGTCACTAAGAATCCTGAGGGTACCACCACATATTGATGAAACTTTCTCAGTTATAGAAGATTTAGGTTGGAACTCAGGCAAGTGTCTAAGACACTTTCATCTACAAGATATGACATTCTTAGAGGAGACACTGAAGTGAATTCGTATTAAGAGGGTGCATGAAATTTAAAAGAGCATGATCTGTAGTGTCCGGGCACCTGGATTTAACTCTTAGATCTACTGCTTGTGACGCTAACCCTCAGGAGGTTAGGCTCCCTGAAAACAGTTATGCTGCCTGAAATACCTGGTGAGATTTCAACAAGTCAGCACTTGGCAAGATAGCAAGCTTAGTGACCACCACAAAATAGATTTTTTTTCTTACTGTGATATTTAATTTGAGACAGGGTCTCATTTAGTTCAGAATGGCTTCCCATTTGTGATATCGCTGAGGATGATCTGGAATGTCTGATCTTCCTGCCTGCGCACTTCAGTTCTAAGATCAAAGCATGCAGGACCATGTCAGTTTCTCTGGTGCTAGGAACAGAATGGAGGGCTTTATGCATGGTAGGCTAGGGTGTTATGCTAACTGGATTCCATACCTATCTTCCTGAAATATTTTTTTCCTTGATTGTAAATTATTTTCATGATAAAGTTCACATGTGAAAAGTCTTCCAAGCCCCAAATTCATACAGAAGATCTCAATTCATTTGGAGCCTGAAGGAATTTTGCACCCTTTCCCTCATTCTCCACTCTATAGATGTTAAAATGTTGGCATAGAGTAGTCCCAGAAATTAACACAGGAGCTGCGCAAGCCTGAGGAGGGGCGGCAAACATGTCCGCACCCAAGTGACTCACCCAGGCACAGACTCAAAAAAATCTTCAGACTTCAGACTTTGGGACTAGTATTAATCATGAAATAGAAAGGGTATGAAATGAATACAGTGTGTGTAGAGATACGGACTTGGAAACCGCTGTTCAGATGGAAGGCATCATTAGATGCCATAGGGCTTTTCATATCAAAGAGTTTGGCAAATAATAATGAAAACCAGCAATGTTTTAGTCCTGCTAGCCTTAGAGTCATCAGAAAGGGTAACAGAGTGTCCACATATATTACATATTTAACAGCAGGGAAATTTAATTCTTAATAAAATATAATTTCAACAAATCATTTTAGAAAAATTTTAATTATTATTTTTTGCCTTCAATATTCTTTTTTTTTTTTTACAATAGGCTGTTCTCAACTGAAGAGTTAGAGTCCGTGATAGATTTATACACAATGATTTTAAAAAACACTTGATTTGTTTTTAAACTCAAGTTTCCATTTTTAAAAGACTCCCACATTCTCTCCAGTTGGTCTAATATTTATGGTGATAAAGACTGTATTCACTGCTTGGATCCAGAGACCTATTTTGGCAGGTGTTCTGTTGGACCTACATTAGATATGTAGCTCATTCAAGTCTAGGCTGCCAGTCCTGTCTCAGTGCACCTGAGATGTCTGGCACATACTTCAAATATTGGTGACATGACAATTAAGAAAGGACAGGTGAATAGTGCCTCCTCTGAACAGTAGTGAGGGCTTTCCCTCACTGCTACCGTAAATAAGTCCCTGGAGGTGAGAAGTGAGAGGCTGGAGAATGTATGGGGGGTGGGGGGGAGGGAAGGATGGCCTGTGAGAAAGAAGAATGTAGAAGCAAGGCATAAGAAAGGGGCAAGGAGCAAGTCAGGAGAGAGAGCCAGGGAGAATGCAGATGTTCAAGAGAGATGGAGATACATAGTGTTTATAAATGAAGAAGGCATTTCTGAAAGGTATCTACAACTAATTAACTAAAAAATAAATAAACTTTTTATGAGTGAGGATGATCAGGGAAAGTTAACCAATGTGAGGACACATGTCCTTTCAAAATTACTCTCATTTATTTGGCAGACTGGTTTTTTTATGTCCCTCCCTCCCTTCCTCCCCCTCCCTCCCTGTCTGCCCCATCTCTGTCTCTCTGCTTCTCTGTCTCTGTCTCTCTGTCTCTGTATGTCTCTGTCTGTCTCTGTCTGTCTCTGTCTGTCTCTGTCTGTCTCTGTCTTTGTCTCTCTCTGCATCTCTCTGTCTCTGTCTCTTTTCCTCCTTCTCCTTCTTCTTCTTCTTCTTCTTCTTCTTCTTCTTCTTCTTCTTCTTCTTCTTCTTCTTCTTCTTCTTCTTCTTCTTCTTTCTCTCTCTCTCTCTCTCTCTCTCTCTCTCTCTCTCTCTCTCTCTCTCTCTCTGCAATGAAGAAGAGTGCCACGGTACTCTTCATGGTAACAGAGATGCCAGCTTTGGAATGAAACTTGGGCAGGTGCTGGAGTGAGCCTTTTGCTTCCATTCATCAAGGGAGCATTTAAAGAAGGTACCTCTGGCTACACATAGGTAAGCTTATGCCAGTGGTAGAGGTTTGGCATCCACCTACAGGCAATGGTGTTGGAGAGACCAGACTCACGTATGAGTTCTGCCACAGAAATTCTGAGCTAAAGCCAGATGGAGATAGGATATGGGGAGATTACACCAAAATCTGAAAGTATAGACAGAAGTCTGCAAGTTGGTTCTGAGTGGGCGGTGACTGTAACAATGGAAAGACTATTCAAGCTGATTACTATAGGAAACAGGTGTAAGGAGGTTTGGCCGTAGAGCATGCCTGTTTAATGAGCCAGGCTTGTGCAGACAGAGCAGAGGAGAGTAGACTACAGATGAATTTACCAAGGGGCAGGCTTGCAGGCTAGCTTCTGTTCACTTTCTAACAGTGCAGAACATGGTCTCTGTTTCCCACTGCACAATTCCCCTTCTCAGCTTCTTGGTAAGGGAAGTCGTATCACACATCAATCCTTATGGTTTATTTAAGCTTTTATGCCTCTTGGGCAAACAAACTCAAAGTAAGAATCCATAAATCCTAACGCTTTTTTGGAACATCTTATGCCTGAAAGGTGTTGTATGTTTTTTAGTGGGAAATTTAATCATTTTTTTTCACTGTCAATGAACAGCTATGTTCTTAAAATTTTCTCCCCCTGGATTTTCTTGCCAAATTTATGTTAAAAACTGAACTTTATTTCCTAAGTATCTTATCAAACACTTTTTGCTGCATGATTTCTATACCTACTATAAAGCCCATTTTAATATTTTATGTCTTCTATGTTTTTAACATTTCAGTTCAATTGAACAAGAAAAAACAAAAGGCTTGCATACTAGGGACCAAGCACTTAAGAAGGCTCTTTAGTCGTTGTCAAATGAAATGTCAATGTTCATATGAATCAACTCAAAGTCGGGCTACTTTTGAGGGCAAGACATGTCACGTTAATAGAAGCGGAGTCCTGCTTCAACTCACATTTGCATTCCTGTGAGAAAAATTCAGGTAAACAGCCAGATGTTCAGAAGCAATTTCCAAGGCTCCTCGGCTGATTTCATATAATGCCCATCAGGTCTCTGGTGAGTGCTCGGTCTGGCTTAGGACTCATTCTGACTTTGCACCTATTTCTAGTTTGGTGCAGAAACCAGGATGCTGGTTGTCAGTAGCATCCAGTCAGCTGCTCTGATTCTAATTTCTGACCTTTATCAAGAACACAGCCGGGATCAATTATTTGTCCTGCTCAACGGAGTCCTCAGGAAAGCTGGACTGCACATTTAGAGTGTGTGTGTGAGGGAGGAGGTTTTTCGTGCAAAGCCTGTGGGGGTGGTGACACCAGAGAAAAGAGATGAACCAACCCTGAGTGTGAGGTGGGATGCACAAAGAAAAGCTCAGCGCTCCCCATCCAGTCAACACCACCAGGTAAGTAGAAAGTAGCAGAAGATGCCTCTGACAAACCTAAGAGCATAAATCTTAAAATCAATGGGCACTGGGGTATCTTCATCACTTAAGAAGCTTAGCACAAAGCAATTGGGAATAAGGCAACTTTCTGGGGGCTCCTTTTGAGGAAGAAAGTGAGCAGCCTTTAGTCAGGCCTGTTTTCTCTTTCCATGGAAGAGCTTTGCAGAGTGTAGTAACTGTCTCCTGCTTCTTTGATTTTTGTGATGGGGAAAATGTAGCCATAGCTCAGCCTTTCCCTCCATGCCACTCTGCTTTGTTGGTGAGGTAATGTCACTGTTCAAAATGTTAACGACTCACTGAGACTTCCCTGGATTTTCCCGGGGAATCTACGTGAGTTACGTCCCCAGTGAAGCAAAATGCATGCTAGCTCCCAAAACAGAAACAGAACAACAAAAACAACAAACCAAACAACAACAAAGAACAATCCATGAGCACACTGTTCACGACTCCATTCCTAACCACAGCCACTGGCTGTCTGACATTTACCATATGTCGACCAATGTGCCACCTTCTCTTCACAAGACGAACCCGAGGTACAAAAAGGTCAAGTCACTTGCTGAAGTTCACCTAATCAGCACTGCAACACAGGTCCCACCTCCCTGGAGCCAAAGCCCTGTCCAGAGTCTCTGAAAGATCTTCTGCTGTCTGCAGAGGATGTGCTCTCAAAACAAAGCAACAGTCATACCTTCAGGATGCTCCCTCTCAGCCCTAGAATGGATGGAACCTGAAATTGCCCCTTCCCCCTCCTCCCACCCACACTCCTCCGCCCCTACCTCTGCGCCTGGCCTGACTGCTCTCTGGGGCAACCCTTGGCTTATCATTCTTATTTGATTTTCATGGAAACCTAATAATCTCTTCCTGAAAAACATTTTCTAATTGTGTCACCATCCTGTTACACAACCGAAGAGAAAACAAATCTCTTTTAATATGTCTCCCAACCCCCATGGCGGTTTCCTAGAGCACAAGTTTCCAATTATTCACCAGGCTCCTCTTCCTTTATTCCACATTGGACTTCCTGATGTTGAGGTAACAGCTTAGCTGCTCACAATCACTCTTCTCTTACCCTGTGTCCCCCCCACCCCATTTTTTTCTTTGCATCTTTGCCCTGTGCTCAGTGTATCTCCCTGTCAGAGGGCCTTTAGTATTCCCCACCTCACTCTGAAGCTAAGTCATGTCCTTAATCTTCTCCTACCCTCTGGCTTGTGCTTAAAACATGCAAATGCAATCTGAGCCTCACCACTTTCATAGACTAATAATGCTCTATTATGGATTTTTTTTTAAATACTACATTTACTTACTTTGTGTTTGTGTGTGTGTGCACATGTGTGCATCCAACTCACTATCTTGAAATGATTTGAAATCTTTTTGATACGATGATATCTTTTTGATATATGAACTACTTAAGACCAGGAATTCTCCTAGGTCGATGTTTTATATTTTTTTTTCTTAGATGGTTCTTAGTCTAAGGGTGGACAAAGACTGGATGTAGTGACCTTACTTGCTAGGTTCCTGTGCTTCAGTCTCGTTTAGTTTTATGCCATTCATGGTCACTCAGTAGATACCAATCCCATTAATAATCTTTGAATTTATTTTCTATGACCCCTCCCCTCTACTCTACAAAACAGAATGCATTCTTTATTTTTTTGATGTAAGCTCTATAAATATATTTTAAAGTTGTGGCATGCCGGGAGCCAAACCCTTGAAATTACCTGACTAGAAAAACCTAGTCAGTTAAAGTACAAGGTTAAGAAAGGACGGTCCTGGGATTCAGATCCCAGGAATTCAAAGAACATCTGGCATTGCCTGGGAGCTGGTTATGACAGTGGGATGGTCTTGGGCAATGAGGATTCAATAGTGGAATAGCCTTAAGCAATGATCCTTGCCGAAACTTCCCATTTTGCTGTGTCCTTATAACCTGCCACCTGAAATTAAAGTTAGAGAGCTTGATCAGAACCCCAGACTTGCTCTCCTCCTTTGTGTCTCTTGTCCCTTCATTCTTTCACCCTCTTCTTTAGGGTCTCCTCGAGTCCCCCGTGGGCAGGGGCAGTGGTACATACTTTAAAAATCAAAGTCTGAGAAATTATCGTGCTTATATGTTGTAGTCCAAGTACATCAACTCACTATTTATAAAAGTAGTTCAGAGCCTTTAATGCATTTATTAAATACAATTATATCTTTTCCCCAAATTTATCAAGCTTTGACTATATTTTTGAGGGAATTTTTCTCCTGTCTTTATTTTGTTGCCTAGTTCCCTGTAAATCTCCCAAAGCCCATCTTATCTTTTGGTTCTGGAAATAAACCTCAAGACTCTTTTTCTTTTTTTTTTTTTTTTCCAACAGTGGGTGGGTTTCCATGTAAACAGCTTTAAAATTCAGATGCTAAAATCCTGACTTTTATTCCCTTTGCCAAATGTGTTTCATCTAGATACATTTCTCGAGAGAAAACTGGGTGGGAGGCCACCCTGGGGGACTGGCCGGGTACAGTTCCTTGTCCTAAACTCAAGAACACAAGACAGCGCTTTGGTGAGAAAAGAGTGAGAATCTGCCCTTTCTCTGTGTGAACCCTGAGAGCCAATCTCAGGCTGTGGGGAGCGGGAGTGGCCCCTTCTGCTTTGGCGTGTACCCTTCCAGTAACCACGGCCAAATCAGAATGACATGCTATTCTAAAGGAAGGTGTCTCAGCCTGGTTACCAAGGAACTTAGTCTCTCCATTCAGAGATAAACCATATGATGCTAAATTAAATGCATTTCGTTTTATTGCTTCTCACAACTATCCTTTGTGTGGCTTCAGTTGGCACCGAGCAATGAGAAAGGCTTTCGTGGCTGTCTAAAAAGAGTGGATTCTCCTAAAATGAGTCACTTACCATGGCCTCCCTCTTTGCTAATCCTGGATCTTGGCAGGATGAGCTCCACTCAAATTAGTGTGGCTCTGCCCATACCGTGGAAGATGCATACAGGGTGAACCTATAGCGCAGCTGGGTAACGCGCAGCAGGGTGACGCGCAGCAGGTGCAGACAGGCTGAGAACCTAAGCCCTCCCATCCACTGCAGCCAGAAGCCTTGGGCTTGTACAAAGAAATGCAATCATGCTACACCGAGATGCAGCTCCCTGTGTTAGGATTCCATGGGCAGCATGGATCCCAACATTCCTCTTGGGTTCCAATTTGCTTCAGGTCCTGTCACACCCTAGGTTCTGTTGCCAGTCTCCTAGAAAGTGAGCACATCTGCTCTTGTTTTGTGTGTGAGTATCTGCATATTGAGATGGTTTCTGAATCCCTAGTTCCTAAGGAAGGACGAGAACCCAGGATCTCATCTCTGTTGTGCCCACTGCTTGAGGAGCATGTGCTCTGTGCTCATCTATTTCCGGACACATACGCCAGGCAGAAGGGGCTTCTGCAGAAGACCTGAGCCAGAAAGCACTCTCCAGTGCAACTGCATGCTTTGAATTACCAAAGAAAGTTGTTCCATGCTCCGTGGCTTAATTAAATGCTGAGAGGCTGACTGAATTGCTCAGTTCTCCAGGTACCATTGTCCTTTGGACTAAGCTTTCATACTAATTAATTGGCCTGCTGCTATATTTCAGAAGGGGATTTTGAAAGATTGGTTACTAGGACATTTCCATTTGATAGAAAAGCTATCCCATGGAGATCCTGTTGCCTGTTACAGAGACAAACGAGTTTTTTTTTCTTTTTCATGTTTTGTGTGTGTGTGTGTGTGTGTGTGTGTGTGTGTGTATTTGCAGGAATATATATATATATATATATATATATATATATATATATATATATATAATTTCTACCATTGAAGTCTGTCCTATTGCATTTGTTCAGAGTCATTGGAGCTTTGAGAACTAGGCTCAATACCCAAAGTATGTGCTAGGCCTCATTCCTTTGCTGGGGTTGGGGAAACAAAGATTGATTGAAAACTGTTCCCCTCTTCCAAGAAATGAAGGCAGAGTTTTGGAAGATACTTGTTATATACCAGCTAGTCTATGTGGGGTTTTTTTTCTTGTTGTTCTTGCTGCTTTTGTTTCAAGTCAGGCTTTATCTGTGTAACAAACAGCCTTGGTTGTCCTAGAACTCGCTCTGTAGACCAGGCTGACCTCCAAGTCTCAGAGACCTACCTGCCTCTGCCTCCTGAGGGCTGGGATTAGTGGCATGTGCCACCATGTCCAGCCAGTCTATGTGTTTTATGATTGTTAACTTATTTAATCTATACAACCTATGGCAAGGTAGATTTAGTTGTAGTAGCATTCTATCTGTCTAGATAGGTTCACTGAAGAGAGGGAAACTGAAAATATGCCCAAGGTCACATGGATAAGAAGTGACAGAGTCAGGAGTCACAACTTGGCCCTCATAAGAATCAATTCTTGATTTTAACCATAATATCACTTCTCTCAGGAATAGAGACCAGAATCCACAATAGAGCTAGGAACTGCAAAGACAGGTCATCTACCTATGATGTCAGGAAGAACCTTTAAAAAATCCATGGTCAATATGGTTGGAGTGTTTTGTGGATTTGCCATTGGGAACCACAGGCTACTTGCCTTCAGAAATCTATGATAATGAATTATATTCTCTTGCATAGAGTAGAATTTGTAGCAAACACAAAACCCCAGGTATGCATTTGTAAAAAGTCTCCAGGCTTTGCCTTCTCTTCCTTGCTCAGACTGACATATATCCTTTGAGGAATTCATCTCCTGCAGGTCACCTGGGATCCTTGCCAGGAGTCAGGAGCACTGATACCTCACAGCTGTGGGATGCCAATGACTGTAGCAGCTGAATGCTGTAGGGGGCTTTCTTTAATATATCTTTTTCTCCTTGGAGGGTTACCCTGATGAGACAAGATGCAAAGAGGGAGCCTGGCTGCCTAGTGGAAAAAAGATGGAAAGTCTAGGCAATTTCAGTGTAATGCAACTGAGTAGGTCTTTCCTCAGACTTTCCTGTAGCTTCTGCTATAATTTCCAGGCTGAGAAAAAACTTAGGATTTCTTCTTAGCAGAGCTGGTCTCCATGGACAAAGAGATCAAGTATGATAGGACCAAAGTTGCCCGTGTTGAACTGAACCAGTCAAGACAGGAGGTATTAATCTTGAAACAGGTGATGTTAGAAATAAGTACATTTTTCTAAAACTTCAAATGTAGTCATTTGTGCAAATGGATGTAATAGATAATAAATATTTGATAGGCATGAATTATACCGTGTCCATTTTTAAACATAGGTGAGACTGTGTTATTAGTTAAAAATAATTTTTAAAGAAAGAAACAATGAAAAAAAGTGACTTGTATGCAAGAGAAGATTAGCATGAACAAGCATAAATGTCTTTAAATGTAGAATATTACTCTTCCTATAGAACAACATGATTAAAAAAAAGTTATAATAATAGTTACCATCTACTGCCACATTGTTTACCATGAGCTAAACACCTTTAAAAGCAGCTCATAGAACCTAGCCCCTCTATACAATCATGTATGTACAACACCAAGTAAGAAGGCTTTGATGTTATTAGGAGACATACTTGGATGGGATCTTCATCATGTATATGATCGGCTATTGTGAGAAGCATCATACGATGTGGATAGGTATATATCTATCTACGT
The DNA here is from genome assembly GCF_011762505.2 of Arvicanthis niloticus. Taxonomy (NCBI): domain Eukaryota; kingdom Metazoa; phylum Chordata; class Mammalia; order Rodentia; family Muridae; genus Arvicanthis; species Arvicanthis niloticus. The sequence continues at coordinate 41,096,575 of NC_047674.1, read as the reverse complement.
ATGCACACTTATACATAGATGAATGTGTAAGCATGCAAGTACCATGCGAGGTGTTGGGGAAGAAATAAAGCAAGAAGCGAATACTTGGAATAGAATTCGTATTATTTCTATAGGGATGCAATTGGTAAAGACATGTAAACAGTGTTCATTTTTCATTTCAAGTATTCTTTCTAGATTATATCTAAATGTGGTATCAGGTAAAATACAATCAGCAGTCTCTTCTGTGGCAGGAACTGCCAGTTATTCCATATTTTTTATTATCTTTAACCTCAGGGTAATCTTCTAATACAAAGTTTTTACTTCCATTTTACAAAGGATGCAACTAAGCCATGTCAGATGGCATAGGAAACTGAAAGCACAGAAATGTGCGTACAGACCCCACATTTTCCCCAGGGCAAAACTCTGGTTCTTACTGTATACTGTGAATAGATAGATGCTCAGTGCTTGTTCAGCAAACCCCATTGTCATGTTGTAAACACAAGAGTGACAAATGCAGAAAAGTTAATGTGAAATTTGTTGAAATGTGCTTATGAATAACTATCAATGCTATTCATTAAAAGCAGATTGAATGAGATGCAGAGAGGAACAAAGTATCAAACAATGGCAGGGGGAGTAATTTGTGAGATAATGGGGAATTCTAATACCTCAATTGTTACCCTGAATTAATTCATCACTAACACGCCACAGCTATGTATTCTGTGAATTGATCAGAACTCAGTTAATTAAAGCCTCTGATGTTTAACCTGCTTTTAATATTTTGATGAAATGAGGAAGGAGTTACAGCAAAGGGTTTATTGGCTTCTCAGAAAAGCGACTGATTAGAATGTATGAGCGCCTTTATCATCAGAGCAGATGAAAATGGCTTTCCTAGGATGCCTTGTTGTGGAGAAAATGCTTAAGAACAATATGTGCAGTGATATTAGAATACGGAAAGTATAGTTACGAATCTTTTATCTCAAAACTCCATTCTTCAGAGGAACACTTTTACCTTTCCCCTAATTAGGGAATTAATAAGAAAGCAGAATACTTTGGGTGACAGGTGGATCATTATGAGCCAGCACAAATGTCTCCAATGACTGCATAGAACATCATTCTCAGTGTGTAACACGATTTTTAAAAAGCGGTAGAAACAATCATAGTTAACACCATTAATTCCTTATTAACATGTCAGATAATTTTGTAAGCATGAATCTTGTACTTGGTCACTTAGTACTTACAATAAGACTAAGAAGTGAGTACGAATATCCTCACTTGCCTTTTACAGATTTTGAAACTGTAGCCAGAGTGACCGAATCACTTTCCAAGTCTCTGAATAAATTTTAGAGCCAGGTACTTGTCCTCTTGAAGCTGTTGTCTTTCGTAGCATTTATTCTGTTCCATAAAATAACTGGGGGGGGGGGGGGGCAAACTTGGCTCTGTGGGCTAAGTGCTTGTTGCACAAGTGTGAGGATCTGAGTTCGAATGGAAATCGTTCTCAGGATTGCTTCTAAAACTGAGGCTTCCTGAAAGCTGGCACTGTGGCAATTTATGAGCTGACAGCTGCGGAACCCTGTGAAGTTCATGGAAGTGCTGACTCTTTAGATCTATGGCACATCCCTAAGCTGTGCCAACTATGAAGACTATTCAACCTAGTATCCTGTGTGTACCAGTGTGCCAGATTGGTGTTGACACTGGATACCTATGAAGCATACAGTCACAGAACAGGATATGTGTGAGAGCGATGGTGGTAACTGGTATAGGACAACTCCAAAAAAATCAGTGTTTAAGTGCAAAGTACCTTTTCCAATAAATAAGAGGGCTCCACTTGGCCAGAAAATCCTGAGGCTGATGAGCTACTGGGGTTAGACGGCAAGGTGAGGTAGTTCCGTTGCATCTGTATCCTGCCCATTTTTCACTCAGAACTCCCCCTCCCCAAATCCTCCAAAAGTCACTGATGGAACAGTTTCAGAGAGCCTGTTTCTGGAGCCTGGGTAAAGAAGGGTTTGAGCTAAAAATCCTCCCTGTAATCATGTATATTATATAGTAATCATGTATATTATATACATTATATATATTTATGTATATATACTATTTATAATATATAATTATATGTAATTTTTATAATATATACAATTTTTTATATTTCATTTATATTTCATTTATATTTTTATTTATAGGCATTTATAGGTATACTTTTATTTGTTTATATTTAATTTATTTATATAAAATAATAAATATATTAAAATATTTACATAACTTAATATAGTTTATATAATTTATCATATAAGTAATTATATAATGTAATTAATAAATAATTATATATATGTTTGATTGAAATATGTTTGAGCATTTCCCTTTTGCAGAGAGTTCCTCCCTCCCCCCCCATCAGCCCAAGAGCATGCTTACTGGATACTGACTCAGATTTAGAACGACTTTAACATGAGAGGCTGTTTATGTGCTACTTTCTCCAAAACTTGCTGGCATGTTCCTTGACAGAGCCTGACTTCATGAGGTGACTGGTTCTGATTTCTTCCTTTCTGTCTTGTTTCCTTGTTTCCTTGCTTTCTTGTGTCTGTTTGTTGATGTCTAGACTTTTGGCACCGGTTGTGAATGTGATTACAGTGGTTCCAGATTCCAGTTTCCTCCAGTGCTGAATAGCAGGTGTGGTGCAGCTCTGGTACAAACTTCTTTGTCACTGAAGGACTTCATTATCACACCCACCCACAATCTTATCACAGTTTTTCCTTATGAGAAATTCAGCGTCTTTGATTCAGAAAGTGAAGGGACATTTGATTATCCAATACAGAGAAATGTGATAAATGTTTAATTATCTTGTGGATACAACAATTAAAGAACAAAAGGATGGCTGGGCTTCCCTTGGCTTTGGTGATGTGATACCTGGTCTCATGGCATTTGTGTTTGTGTGGGATGTCTTTCTTATTTTGGTGGATCCTCCTTTCTTTCAGAGAGAATTGGCCCTTTGAAACTCAGGCAAAAATCATTCCATTAACTTCAAAACACTCAGAGGACACCATAAATAAGTATTTTCGTAAATCCTTTGTACTGAGAAAATAACTGCAGGCCTATTGACGTGTTTAGAGCCATATCTATTCTCGGGCATTATTTAACATATAATTTTGATTTTTTTAATCTTTAAACAAAAGATACATTTAACATTCAGTTACAAGATCATTTTTTTAATATTTGATAAGAACAGATATTTTTCTGAATATTTATTGTACTGGAATGATTGTACAATATATAGTTTATGCCTTAATGAAAAAAGGAGTAATAATAAATTATAATTATCTATAATTAATCTGAGTTTCTGCTTCTTTCAAACAATGATTGTATGAGGCTACAGTTGGGATATCTAAGACAATGAGGAATTAAAATTGTTAAAGCTACCATATTTATTCCTATTTTTCTTCTTAGTTTATTTTTTTGTTCAAAACACTTTTTATTTATACATAAACTTCTCAGGCAACAAAAGAATAAATAGAAGCATTCATGTCTTCTTAACTTCTTAACCATTATTTAAGCTATGCATAAAAAAATAGTCACTAGTAAACTACAATTGTAACTTTTGTATTGACTTTGACCAATTAATTAAATAACTTTCAGTATCACAGCCCTGAAAGTTCTAGCATCTTTCAGATAATGTGTCCTTAGAGTATTTTATAGGAAATTAGAGTCAATGAGATGAGAAGCATATCTTTTTCAACCTTAGTTTCCATGGAGTATGTGAGCACATTCCACATTCTTTCAGACGCTAGAGAAGTCTTCTTAGTTTATTTTAAATGAAAAAAAAATAGACTTACATTTTCTTCCTATAGAGTTTCACTTAAGAAAATGTGGAAGAAACTATATAAAGTAATGAAACAAACAAGATCCTTGGTCCCATGAAGGCTGAACACTGAGTTGGGGGAGGGGGAGAATTCAAGGGTGGGGAGGTGGCAGTAGGGGGGTAGGTGGGGGCACATCCTCATAGAAGTGGGAGGAGAGGGGATGGGATAGGAGGTTCCTGGGTGGTGGGGGGAATGGGGTAAGGGGATAAAATCTGAAATGTAAATATAATATTTAATGGGAAAAAAAGAACTTTTCATATTCAGCATGAAGAATCCAAGTTTGGGGATCTACTTCAGTGTGGTGGGCTTGCAGGATTCTAGAAAGAGGCAGGACTAGTCAGCATGCAATGTTCTTCGTACCTCAGCCCTGTATCATGGACCTGGAAAGCACACCAGACGTATTGGGTGTTCCCTCTCAGTATGTTGATGACATCACATGCATTCCCTTCGATATTTGCATCCAATCCTTCCATGGAAAGTAGGTCAATTTTCTATAGAACCCATGGGGATTGTATGATAGTTGATAACAAGGTCCAGCAAATGAAGAATGCTAACAGTGTGTGAGGTAAGTTGGGGAACGCAAACAGAACATCAGTATATTTCTAAGACTTGCTTTCTTTCCTATCTATCTATCTATCTAATCATCTATCTATTTATTGTGGACAAGCATCCCACTGATGTTTAATTGCTGTTCTGTCCAGACCCTTCCTTCTTCAGCAAGACTCAAGACAAGGACGGTACAAGAAAGTATTTTTAGATACCACTGGTGCCTGATGGTTATGCTTCCAGGGTTATGCTTCATCCTCTCTATCCAACTAAGCTGAACTTTGTACTGCAGAAAAAAAAATGAAGGGGGAAATACAGATGAGAGAGAGAGAGAGAGAGAGAGAGAGAGAGAGAGAGGAGATAAAGTGAGGAAGAAATAAAGGAAGGGAGGAAATGAGGAAAAGAGAGGAAGAGAAGGAGGGAAAGACAAATGGGGAGGGGAAGGGAAAAGGAGACAGAGAGAAGGGGAGGGACGGAGAAGAGGAAAGAGGAAGAGGGCTAAACAGACAGACAGACAGACCGACAGGCAGACACACACACACACACACACACACACACACACGTAGGGGGAGAGAAAGAAAGACAGAGACAGAGACCTAGAGAGAAGAACAATCACCTCCCCCCATCCCCAACATGCTATCTCTTGGGTCCCACTGCCCTTTCTCCCATAGTGAACTCTAAAGGTTTTGTTCTTTTGTCAAGAAGGTTGGCCAAGTCAGGTAAAAATGTTTCTATTGTTTGTGGCTTGGTAATTGAAGGGTAAATCTCATAAAATTGGTCTGGCCTTGAATCCTGAGAGTTTTTCCAAGGTGAGAGGATTTCGGGGTAGGATAACAAACACTGATTTCTTTTTCCTTCTCAGACATTATAAAGCTTGGAATGGTGAACACTTCAGTATCTGGTAATCTTTTTATCTGGTAATCTCTTCATCTCCTTGACCTCTTTTTGCTCAAGACGCTTGCTTCACCTCCCTTTATGTTTAAGTAGTGATCTGCTGGTCCTAGGTGTTTCCATCCACACTTTTGCTTTTACTCACCTTCTGGAGAGCATCCAGGACTACCCCTCCCCTGATCCATTTAACATTCCAGGGGTATTTATTTTTACTCCAATTAGAGGAATCATCTTTATCTCAGGCAGCTGGTACTGGAGAAAATTTACTCTCGATGCACGTGGTTTCAATCAGAGCCCATATGGTGGAACCACACAGACTAAGCTCGGAGACCAGCAGGCCCTCCCTCCCATCAGCAGCAGGAACACATTGCACCTGAAGCCTCTGTGAACCTTCCACAGCCTCTGGAGGTTGTCTCCTGTTCCCTCAGCACAGCCATTTTGTGGAATCATACAAAGGAACTTGGAAGCTACACATTATATTTAAGCTTTTAGCATGTAAACATCACCAAAATGGATGTGCAGAGAAAAATGACCCAAGCCACAAGAGGAAGACGCCTTTAATTTTTATATAATGTGATCTCCCAACACTGCTTTGTTCTTCTATACCAGGATTAGTACTGATGTGAGCTTTCTGATTCCCGAGTACTACAAAGATTCTCAACAGAAAGGATTTTCAGACCTACACAAAATTTTAAAAAATGAATTCATTTAAACCACACGGCATTTGTCATTTTTACTATGATGTATATGGTCAGTAAAAGCGTTATTCTAGGTGGCCATGTTCGTCTTAGAGAACTGAATGTGGGAAATGAAATTTGCATACCTTTTCTTAATGGTGAATGATCATTAGCCAAATGGAGCCAGCCCCCATGAACAGGAAAGTAGATTTCCAAGAAAGAATATTTAGTTTAAAATGGAATGAAGATAAATATCAAGTATAATAGAAGACTATAAAATAGAAGGGAGAGTTTGGCATTTTGAAATAATACCCAAGTTATGTATCCTGAAGCCAGCTTCTAGCCAGAGTTCACCAGTTTTTACCCATGAGCTGTGCCTGACTTTCATCTGGCTTCTTAATCATCACTTTTCCTCATTCAAATCCACCTCTCACACTAAAGCCTACGTTTTCTAAAGTATTGTTCCTGTTCTCCATCATCATGGTGAGATTTAGGTCAGTCTCAGAAACCCCTTTAGCTGCTCTGGACCTAGAAACCCCTCTGGACCTAGCTTGGAATGGCATTGTTCCACTGGCTGCTGGCTACCTCATCATGTTTCTCTTCCCTCAGTAAATTCAAGTGTATGTATCAGCTTTTTTTTTCTAATTCCATTTCTTCCTGGGGCTTCTCTAGCTGTTCCTCTCCAGGTTTATTTTATTGTATAAAATTAGATCCTCCCTCCTCTTGAGCTGGACAACAACAACAGCTTTATAATCATCTGCTGCCCAGATAGCTTCAGCAGAGTAGAGAATGAGACCTCAATGTGTCTCACTTGTTAGTACCCGGTGAAGAGGAAGGTGGGGAAAGGAATTCTACAAATCTCAGAACACATTTCAGACCCAAATTGGTAATCCTACAATCATTTACACTAAACTTTCTTATTCCTACCTCGTGTCCCAACTCCCTCTGTGGTGTGTGTGTGTTTACATCTAAACTTTACATTTTTATTTTTTTGATATTCTTATCTGTCAGTGCCTTTGACATTTTTATTGAACTACATTTTCTCTTTCAATTAAGAGATGAAGGTAATCACAACAATATGGATTGTTTTATTCTCTGTGATTTTATTTGTATGAAAGACTAAAATACTTGTAATATGCTGAAATTAGAAGTAATGAATGCTCAGAATTGAAAAGGCTGAACAGAGCAAAGTAAAAGTTTAATATTTCTTCCTGTTTGGGGAAGTGTGTGTGTGTGTATGTGTGTGTGCATGTGTGTGTTTGGTGAATCCTACAAGATAACAGAGACATGTACAAAGAGAAAACATTTTTCTATTTTTTCCTCCTTTTCCCTCAGTCCAAAGTGTTTACATGTTTGACTTGAAACAAGTTAGACAATAGTTTGTATGAATAATGTTTTGACTTTAAATAGAAATATATGGCACTGGAGAGATGGCTCAACAGTTAAAAGCACTGGCTGCTCTTCTAGAGGTCCTGAGTTCGACTATGTGGTAGTTCACAACCATCTGTAATGGGATCCAATGCCCTCTTCTGGTATCTGAAGACAAAGACAGTCTACTCATATACAAAAAATAAATGAATAAATTAAAAAATAGAAATATATATTCAGAATAAAATGTTATGTAATTAAGGAAGCTTAGTTGCTTCTTTGTTAATTAAAAATAATACCTACAATACTGCTTATAAGCAAACAAAAAAATCAACACTGGATGAATGCATTTAAAATGTATTTTTTTCTTATTTTTAATAAGGTATTAGACTGATTCTAGTCTGGTTTTGGTTTTTTCGTTTGTTTGTTTGTTTGTTTTGTTTTTTGTTTTTTGCCACTAATGTATGCATGGCTCTCTTCTTAAAACGACCAGGTCACTCATACAATTAACATATTCTGTGTTCAAGCCCCTTCTTCAGGAGAGATCAAATCATGCAAATGCCTGCTTCACAACCATCTCAGCATCTTTTAAACAACTCTTTAACCTTCTTAACTTACAGAAGCCACCAATCCTCCTGCTGGCCATGCCCTGGCTTTCTTTACCTTTATATACTCTCACAGGAATCCCATGCATCCTTAAAGGAAGACTTTTAGAAAACAATCTTGGAGGACTCTTTCATTAATAAAACAATTGAAGGCATTTCCAATTTAAGAAAAAATAGTATATTCCTTTATAGAACCTGATTGTTTGAAGGGCAATACTGTCAATCAGTCTAAACCTATGATGATGGGTTTCAAAGGCAGATTAGCAACGGATACTTCTGGCTGCTCTCCTGGTAGACTTGAGTGTAATTTCCAGCACACCCATGGCAGCTCAAGGTTGTCTGTAATTCCAATTCCTCCTTTGGCCTCCTCATGCACCAGATACAAATGTGGTCAAGAGACATGCATGGAGGCAAAACACCCATATAAATTAAATTATATGATTAGACAATATTAAATTAAAAATAAATTAAAACCAATGAGGAGAACACATTATGTTACAGCATACTGGTTTGCTAGGGGAAAAAAAAACAACCCATACATTATTTCTCTAAAAACTTTTCTTTTAAAATATTCTCAGCCTCGTAAGTGATTTTTTAAAGAATATACAAAGAAAATTGGAAAAAAATTTAAAATTGCCTATTATCAACTTTGTAAATCATAGCAAATTATTTTGAAGTAAAATATGATTTCTTTTTTTAATCAATAGGGTAGTGAATAAAATATGGGAATCTGGTGTCTTTCATTATTGTCAATTTTTAATGTAATTTTGACCCAAGGGTCAAGTTATTACTTAAAAAGACCTAATCCAAAAACAAAACAACAGCAAACAAACAAACAAACAAACAAAAAAAACCCATACCAAAACAGAAAACCAAACTAAACCAACCAACCAACCAAACAAACAAAAACAATAATTTTTGCTAGCCTCCATAAATTTGGATTTTAGTTTGTTCTACTCTAAGTAAAGTATGTATAACTACTTTGGTATCCTTTAAAATAAACTATTCGTTTATTTAGTCTTTCAAGATAGTATACAGCCTTGCTTTCTTTTGTTAATATTGAAGTCATAGATTGTTATAGGTTATCATTTTACTAGTAATAATTCAGTTAGGCCACACCTCCAAGTCCACTCAAACAGTCTTCTCAAGTTCATTTGCGAAACCTTGGCCAAGTGGGAAGAAGGAGTAGAGGGAGCCTTCTACATCCACAGCATTTTCTTCATGACAGACTTTTTTCTTGTTGCTGTGTTACCATCTGTATGCTCATTTACAGTTAATTAATTTAACTGATGAATGTACTTGACATTCTGTACCAAAATCTCTAATCATGGAAAGCCTAGTGATGTGCAAACCTATTTTTGACAAGCATTCACTGCTGGAAGTCTCATATCAAAATGTCAGCCATCGTAGACTGAGCATGCGCATTAAGGATAAGTCCATCAAGGGCTGCAAAAAGCTGGTTGAGCTGAGTGTGTGGCTAGGGCAGCGGGGCACAGGAGAAATGAACAGTATTGTCCTTTATATCTTTATACGATAGAAGACTGCCCCTTGGTTGTCAAAATAATCTCCATATCTTTACTTTTACACCCCTTATAATAATTAACACAATGAATGTCTTTAATATTTGATGAGAGAAGGATTATGTAGGAAAGCTGGAATATAATGTAGCTTCTACATTTAATGTGATATTTTTATTTCAAAAAGGAGCTATTATCTAGTATTATCCAGAAAAAAAAATCCTATTTGATAAGGTGAAAGTGCCAAGAATGTGATATGTAACTGAACCGAAGCTTTCTAGTTGTCTGGGTTTTTCTACCTGGTCTACCTCTTAGGCATATCTATAAGATCATATGAGAATCATTTGTGGGCAACAGTCAGGATACCTCAAGGTCTGCAATGTAAATCATTTTGGGCTAGAATTAACTCTTGTAGAAATATCAAGGCTTAATACTCTCTAAAGGAATGCAAAAATTATTAGCCAGATTGCATATTTATGTAATTTCAACTCTGATTACAGAGAGCTACTTGAAATGTAATTAATCTTTAATGTACAGCTACAAATGAAAACTATCAAAACACACATATTGGCTTACTTCAAACTGCAAAAGGAACTTTCAGATTAAATTGACATAGTTACATTGAAATTCTTTTTAAATGATCAAGGATTTCAGTATTTTATGATCTCTAAAGAAATCTCAAGGAACACAAGCATTTAATGAAGGCTGTCTTCAGATTTTATTCTAAACAAGCATTTGTATGTGCTACAGCTAAAACAATTGTTTTTGCAGCTACAAACCTAAATTCAATATTTGGTTCTACCCTGTATTGGCTATGGGATCTAGGGCAAGATATTTAACATTTTTAGTTTCTAAACTTTGAAAAAATGTGGATTTGTTTAAAAAAGTGATGTGATAACATACACATAATTCTTAGTTTCTTGAAGAAGGCACGCTTATTTGGGAGTAACAGTAATAGTTACGATGAGGATGGCCCTTGCAATAGGCGTAGGATATTAGACTGTTCAACGTGCTTGTGAGAATGGACAGAATCTCTGTAGTTAGCAGTTCACCTGATGCTGTGAGAGATAACGCCGAAGGCAGTTCAAGCCTTTTCTGAGATGCCAGCTTTTCCTCTGAAAGGTGCTCTCTCTATAGCTAGCTCTACCCCAATTCCTAGCCAGCCTATTTCAGAACTGAACAAGAGAAGGCTAGGATAAAGTCAAGGTGAAATGAGGCTTTTCTCTAATGAACAGAGACTGATCATGCATGACAGAAGAGGAAAGTCAAATCACTTTATTGATTGCTCAGAAAATCAATATGAAGTTTCTATCCAAAGGAGTTCTTCCATGCTGAGAACAGGAAATTTCAAAGCCTGAGGAATGAAGGGTCTGGACTGCCTCCCTCCCCCCAAGCCAGGATGTGTCGATACTTGTGTGTGGACACTGGAAAACTCTAGGAGCCTGAAAGCAAAGCATCCCTCTGGCTGCCTTAAAATGTTAGTGGGGTCATCCTGTCAAAGCAGTGATTGTGCAGAGAAGACGAACAGGGGCTGCGGTAAATGCAAGTGGATACAGTGTCATGCCTGCTCAGTGTAATCGCCTGGACTGACCTCTTTCCCATCCCCAGACAGGCTCCTTGAGAGTCTCCCTTCAATCGTAATTCTTGACTCCATTATAACGAGCAGTTTATAATTACAGTTGCGGATTATGGAACATCACAAAGCCAACATGAGAAATCTTTAAGTACTCACAATATTGCTCAAACCTTGGCTACCACATCACGATTTTAACAAGACCATCAAGTAAAAATAATAAAATAATAATAATACAGCCCCATGTTCTTATTACTCTCCAGAATTAGTACAAAAGAAAAAGAAAGCTTGAAATCTGAATTTTTAAACAATGCTAGATAAAAATAATTTCAAATTTGCCTTGTGATTATTTTGAAATGGTCAGAAATACACAGCTACGGTGAGCCAAAATGTGTATTTTTAATGAAATAGCCAATTAAAAGTATTATTAAATTTTTCATGCTCCAATTCTAAGAGCCACAGTTAAGATTCCACGGTTGTCAAAGTGACTGATGTGGACAGAGTGATGGTTTTATTGCCCAGGAGTTGGACAAGAAATGCGACATATTAATGCCAGGATGACATGACTTCTAAACCTAGTTACAAAGTGCTGAATTTGCATCTTATTGAAAATTAAATAGAACTAAGATAAAATTTCATTTAACTATCAATAAAGTTTACTTGGCTATGGCTATATTTTGAGCCATAGTATGTTCTATATAAGATAGTATATTCTATATAAAATAGTATATTCTATTTAAAATGAATATTTCATTTGATGTGTCAAGTTACACTGCCTACATATATGCATTAAGCATATATGTCTGTGTACACTATGATGTGGCCTTTAAAAAGCCTATTGCTCTTGATGTGGTTCAGCAAATAAAGTATGTTCCATACAAGTCTGATGAGCTGAGTTCAATTCTACAGGTCCGCATGGTGGGAGGAGATAAGGAACTCCCTAAACTGTTCTCTGTACACACAACAATAGAATACAATCTATACATACAACCATGTAGCAAATGCACACCAGTACTCAAACACACATACACGCATGCACTTAACACATTCACACCCAGATAATAATAAGTTTTTTATTAAGGAAAGTCTAATAAAAAAGATTATTTGGTATGTTACTAAGAACATACTAAATACTAAAAATATTGTGTGTGTGTGTGTGTGTGTGTGTATGTGATACAGAGAGAGAGAGAGAGAGAGAGATTAAGTGTGTGTGTGTACAGTGAAGTCAGATGACAACTTGTGGAGTTAGCTAATTCCTTGGACCATGTAGGTTCGGGGGTATTGAACTCAGATCATTAAGTTTGGTAGGAACTGCCTTTTACCATTTGGACCATTTGCCATCCCAAGTTCAAACAGCTCTTATATTCTGCTTGTCATAAGAATATAAGATGACTTTATAGACTGAGATTAGGCATTTGGGTAATATTTATAGCTATAAGATTTGTATTGGGCCATAAGAATAAATACACACACACACACACACACACACACACACACACACACATTCAAATCTAATCCTTTGAGGAACTCTGAGCTCTTCTTTCTCCATGTTACAAGTCACAAGACCTTTTGGAAAAGTAACAGAATTTTCTATTTAATAAAATGTAAACACACACACACCATGTTTGTTTACATTTTATTAAATGTAAAAAAATGTATTTTAAAAATACAAATTTTCTTTTTGAGATTATTAATATGAATTATCCAGCAAAACAACAAAATTTGATATAAAACTTGTCCTTTCAACAAGTAAATAAACGGTATTCAAATAAACCCTCTAAAAAGCTTTTTACCGACTTTTCTTGATTTTAATATCTATTTGTTTTCTGAAGTAATTAAAGTAGTTTGAACCATTTCTATAACTTTTTTTCAATTATTTAGTGTGTGCATAACGGGCACAGAATGGAGCAGAAACTAAGGAAAGCAAACTATGGGTGCCTTGAAGGCACTGTCTGAGTTCTACAGATGAGTGGCCATTACCTACCACCTGGGAGGCTGGTTGGCTGTGCCTGTCGGCTGCAGAACTGGGGTAAGCTACTGAAAATACTCTTCAGGACACATGTGGAGACAGCACTTGAGGAAAATAACAAAGTAGAGACAAAGCAACCAGTGACATTTTCTACTTTAAAATTTTCTAAGTATTGGCTTTGAAGAGTGGCATTCTGGACTTTTCAAAGATTGGATCAAAGTCTCTTCCATTTAGGGTATATACTTTGCTAACTTTCTTCCTAAATCAGATTGCTTTTAGTGGTATCTTCATGATTAAGATACATTTTACTCTAATTTAGGTATGTTCTTTTCTTCTCCTTGAGAAACGCCAATAAGAGCATCAGGCACCTTCTACAACTTGAACATGTCAGGTAATGTAGACCCTACAAGGCTGCAATAATAACAAAATGTGTGAACATGTTTAGGTGGGCCTTTGAAATGCTTTTGTGAATTTGGGCCTTGTGGCATCCACTCTTAATTCCAGCACTCAGCACTCAGGAGGCAAAGGCAGGTGGCTCTCTGAGTTGGAGTCTAGCCTGGTCTACAAAATGAGTTCCAGGACAGTCAGGGATACACAAAGAAAAACTGTCTCAAAACAACAAAAACCTACAAAAACCTACAAAAAATGTTTTTGTGGATGGGGTGTGGGATTTGAGGATTGACGGATATATATTTAGATTTTACTGTATGCCTAGCTGAGTCTTCCTAGGTTGAACCAAAGGTAACAGTATAAAGTATCCTATGGTCTTCAAAAGAAGACCTGCTGGACATGGGAAGTGAGGGACAACAGAGAATAATGGGGTGAACATAGTTACAGTTTATCATAGACTTAAATGAAAATTTCATGATGACACCAACCACTCTGTGTAACGATACCCACTAATAATAAAAAAAATAAATACATGACCTACTTCTTATGTGACTACATTTGTCACTGCATGTCCACATTATTTCTGAGGGCTTTTACAACTCAACCTATTCAGCTTCATCACAAAACATCTAACTGAGCCAGCTTCACTCTCAGTCCTGGGGATTCCAACCACAAAAGTTTCCTGGCTGGAACAGGCTTGAGAACTACTGCATAAGATTATGTTCCAGCTGGTTTCTGGCAAAGGCTATATTGTCTGAACTCCGGTGAGAGATGCAAGAGAGAGAGTAAATGTGCTGTGTGCTCAGGCAGTGATATTTTGGATAGTGATCTTACCACTGGGACCATATTTCTTGGGCAATGACTAAGACTTTCCAGAAACGTAATTCATTAATAAAACACACAAATGTACTCCACTATCATTCTTGCCTTAAACCATGCCTACAATGCCCATTTCTAGCATCCTGATCTTCATAAGCACTCCAGTTTTAACACAGTATGTGAAGCTAGCATCTGCATCACAAGGTATGCGTGGCATTTGTACTTTTGTGATGGGGTTACCTTACTTGGTATGATTTTCTTTCCCAGTTCTATTCCTTTTCGTGCAAATTTCATATCTATCTACATCTTAATAATATTGTATTGTGTGCCTGTACCACAATTTCATTCCCCATTTGGACATGCACTGTTGGGCATCTAGGCTCATCCCCTGTTTTGGCTATTGTGAATGGAGTAGTAACGAACATGGATGCACAAGTATGACTGTTGCAAGTTTCAGATTGTCTGAGGATATATCTATGTCTATTCCTGTGCCTGTATCTGTGTCTATGTCTATGCCTATGCCTATCCCTATCCCTGTGCCTATGCCTATGTCTGTCTATGTCTGTCTATGTGTATATCTATGTGTATGTCTATGTGTATGTCTATGTCTGTCTATGTCTATGCCTATGCCTATGTGTATGTCCATGTTTATGTCTATGTCTATCTACGTCTAAGCCTGTGTGTATACCTGTGCCTATGTCTGTCTATGTTTATGCCTATGTTTGTCTATCTATTTATATCTATATAGATGTATAGAGAGAATATAGCAGATGTATTTGTAGCTTTTTGAAATGTGTCCACACTGATTTCCACAGAGGCTGTGTCAGTTTCAGTCTTATCAACATAGTTAAGATAAATAGGTTTAGGTGAGGATAGGAGCAGGAGAGCAGGGGAGAGTAGAGAATGTGGAAGAGTTAAAAAAAAAAAAAACTAAAAGTTATGAAAACTTCCCATGGAAGCCTACTGTTTTGTTAGTCTATCAAGAAACAAACAAAAACTCAAACAAAAATGGAGAAGGTGGCCCAGTGGTTAAAAGTATTTCCTGGTCCTGCAGAAGACCCAGGTTCAGTTCTTGAAGCTCATGATTGTCCATAACTTCAGATCTAGGGAATTTGACTCTTCCTTCTTCCCTGTGTGTGCAGGCATCAGGCACACATTTGATACACATACATACGTGTAAGCAAACATACTTATATATAACATAAAAATATGTATTTTTAAAAACTCAGTTAAAGGTGTCCTAAATAGAGGCACCCTGCATAGGTAGATAATGCTCCTTCAAGAAGCCAAAGGTTATTAAATCAAAATCATAACACCAGGTTTGGGATATCTCCCTATAAGCTGCTCGTCAAGGAGGCCCACAGTATTGTAGGTATTGTCAGTATTCTTGGTTGCCCATCAGGACAATAAGAACCTAATTGCTGAAAATACAATACACTTGGGCTGCAAGACATTGGAAAATCAAGCTGCATTGTAGCATGAAGAGTCCATCCCGATGGCCAGCCTTCATGGTGTCATAATGTACTATGGAAGTTGCTTGGGGAGAAGAGTCACCAATTGTCCTGCCCAAATATGTACCCCATGAGCTACAATAATAATCTGCCTGACAAGCTATGCCTAAAACTGAAATGGTGCTGTGGATATTGTTTTGGTAACTGTCTGATTTCTGATTGGATTTGAAGCCTGCTCTACAGGACAGAACTTACCTGGTCAAGGCTCTGTGGCTAGAGAAGACATAGGACCTACAGGAAAACTTAAGATTGTTTTCCTAATGGACATGGTATTAAACTGCCTTCTAAATATGCATCTTTATATTATATTAATTCCGTTTTCAGCCTTCATCAGAGAATTTGTATTTGGTGTGCTTGTGTGTGTGTATGTGTGTGTGTGTGCTTCTGTGTGTGCTTCTTTGTGTGTGTGCTTCTGTGTGTGGGGTCACCATAGAGGATTAGTTAATACAAAGATTCACCACTGCTGAAAGTATAGAAAGTATCTAATAATATAATGTTTCATCCTAAACAAGACATCTGTATCATTCCCTTCAAAGCTCAGGGAATATCTTAGAAGGAGAGAAAGGAATGTAAAAATCAGAGGCTAGGAGGGACTAGATACGACAAGGCCATTTCCATCATGAAGTTAATGTAGACCTGTACAAGATGAGACCTGTCACCATTTCCTCAGGCACAGGGATACTCTTGATCCACTACTCCCCCTGAGGGTCTAAGTGCAGTTAAGGAGTATTATGGGAGGAACTGTCATGCACACCCATGCTTATGAAAACAACCTCAGTTATAACTACTGGATCAAAGCAAATGTAAAAAGTAGAAAGAAAAGAAAACCCATCAGAGTATGAACAGTACTGTTGGGAAGAAAAAGCAAGATGGAACGAAATGCGGAGGAGTGAGGGTAGATGTATGAATATTCCATAAACTCAATATATACATGAAATTGTCCAAGAATAAAGATAAATGTGACTTATAATAAAAATCCTAACTGGTATAGTTTATTTCTTTCAGGACTATAAGATAAATAGGATGAAAATCGAAAACAAAACACAAACAAAGAAAAACAAAGCCCAGAGAGTTGTTGCAGAGCAAGTCTAGGAACACTTGATTTTCTGGCCATTATATAAAAGCATTTTCTTGTTGTTGTTTTGGAGACAACGTCTCACTATGTAGCTCTAACTTTTCTGGAATCTACTGTGGAGACCTGGCTTGCCTCAATCTCGTAGAGATGTGCCTGCCTCTGCTGCGCCAGTGCTGAGATTGGAGCAGCATACTACTATACCTAGCAAATACATGGGCTGTCTTCCTACCATTCAAGTCACTATTGTTATTTGTTTAAAGGACAGGCTAATGAAGGCGTGGAGTGAGCATTTATGAAAAGACGGAAGATGAGGATAAAAGCTCCAGTCCAAGCAGGATAATGAGATAGGTTCTGGCCTTAGCGCAAGGGCTTCAGTTACTCCACAACATAGTGGGGGGGTGGGGAGTGGGGAGATGGTTTCATACAAAGAACTGTTCAAAGCATGAAAGAGACAGCTAAGAGGAAAGCTCTAATGCAACTAGAATAGGGGTACAGAAGGATAGATAAGGGGTGAAGGTCCGAGGTAACACAATCACACTGACTGCTGCAGCACTATGAGAATAGATCCAGGCTGGGCTTGCACGAGCATGGTGCTTGTAGGATATATCTCGTTCCGAGAGTCAGAGGTTCCCTGGTTGTACTTAACTTTCTTGCTTCAAGAGAAGTAAACATCCTAAAGGGATTCTGCCTTACGTAATAAGTTGCCTTTTTCCAAGCAATTTTAATTAGTTATAGCTTTGTCTGTCTGTCTGTCTCTCTGTCTATATATACATATATGTGTGTGATCTATTATTATTAATTACCTTTTATTAGTATTATTATTACTTATTATCTTCTATTTGGTAAGAAGTGGAGACTAACACTGAATAAGGATGGTGATATCTGCCTCACCAATAGATGAGTACATCTCCTGGCTTCCTTTCATAACTTGTTTGCCCTGCGATTTAAGGATGCTTGTGCAAAGAAAGGAAGACTTGAAACCTTCACAGATGATCTGTGAATGGTATCCATCGTGGCATCTCACAACTGGAGGAAGCTGTTTCTCTCATCTAGCTGTGCTCCTGACACTGATGTTGGTCAGTCCTCTATGTTTTGATGTTTCTATTTATACTAGTAGACATTTGGAAGGATGGGCATCAGTATGCTTTCTTCCAACACTGTCTGTGAGAATCCTGTTGCTCTCTCAGAGCATTTCCTCCTCCTGGGGTTTCTATGTCTTCTTCAGTGTGCTTCTTCAAATCCATCAAAATTCAACAACCTACCATCCACCTTCAAAACAGGCTCAGAAATTTAGGAGATACTTATAAAAATTTTAGTCTAGATTTCCCCTTCCTTCCTTCCTTCCTTCCTTCCTTCCTTCCTTCCTTCCTTCCTTCCTTCCTTCCTTCCTTTCCTTCTTTCTTTTTTCTTTTCTCTCTCTCTTTCTTTCTCCCTCTCTTTCTTTCTCTCTCTCTTTCTTTCTCCCTCTCTTTCTTTCTCTCTCTCTTTCTTTCTTTCTTTCTCTCTCTCTCTTTCTTTCTTTCTTTCTTTCTCTCTGTTCCTCTAACTTTCTGTCTGTCGTTTGTTTTTGAGACAGTGTTCTGTGTTGACCTGGCTATCCTGGAACTTGCTCTGTAAACCAGGATGGCCTCAAATTCAGAGTTCTGCCTGCCTCTGCCTTCTGAGTGCTGGGATTAAAGGCATGTACCACCACAGGCCAGCTAGTCTAGATTTTAATTATGAAACACCACGTGACGTACACATGAGGCAAACATGATTAGAATGCTGGGGCTCCCAGAGCTACTCTGAACATAACACCATACTGTTAGGAAGTCAACTGTGCTTAGGGGAAACTGACTCGGTCCTGAGTCATCAACCCCCTTGTGGTGAAATGTTTGGAAAAGCAATTTGGTCCTTTGGGCAAAAAACTCCTGTACCACCATCATAGTTTTAGGGAGAAAACTTAAGAAGAGAAATTCTTCTGGAACATTTTCAATTATACACACACATACACATACAGACACACACACACAATATGGCAGTTAAGTGAGACTGGGGATTTGTATTCGTGGTGTGCATCAGTACTAACATAAAAAAAAAAAAATCACTGTTTCTGCTTAAGCTAGGACATAGAACAGCTCATCTCGCTAAAACAAAATAAAAGTGTCACCGCAAAGTAACACTTCATCTCTTCAGTGTTCTTCACTACCTTTGGAGAGCTACTTTAAAAATAAAGACAACTTATATCTACAATTAACAACTAATCACATTGTTTATTCAACAGCATGTCAGAATTATTATACCTCTTAAACCTTTCTAGTCAACCACGTCCCAGTTACCCATCCTTCATTGTAAACTAACAGCAACATTTAGAAAGCGCCATGTGTAAAGTCTTAGATACACTGCTATATTTAAATGTCAGTTGTTGGAATTTTTATAGTAGATTGGTTAAAAAATGAGAAATTGTCAATAAATAATGAAGTTTTTTTTTAAATAGAACAACTAAAAGTAACATGTCTTGCCCCTTGTACTAATAAGTGCGTGAGAAAGCCATTCATGTTTGTAGAGAATCAATATTAATAAAATCAAATGGACACTTAGCAATAAGAGTAAAAACTGTTCCTTAAGATGGTTGCTACTCACTTGCTTTCACATATGCTTATCATTTCTACTAAGTAACTTTTAGTCAAAGATGCCAAAAATTAAACCTATCTAGGAAAAATGTAATAAGTAAGATTGAGCAGGCAAAATCACAATGAGAATCTAATAAGTTATTTTATTTCGAAACCCCATGTGATGAGTTAGGAAAAGAAAATAGGTGTTTTTGTATTTTATAATGTGTTAATTTTGGAATAAAATTATATTTTCATAGGAGATTAAAAATACACTGAAGGAAAAGCAAGCTGACTTAGATCATAAGTACTGATGTCTCACTTACAAAGGCTCTCTGCCTATAAATTAGACCTCTGCCTTTTCACAAAACACTAGGTATCTTATTGTTATTCTAGTATTAAACACAAAAATACCTAAGAGCATATGAAATTTTCAACTAACCTTTACTTTTAAGTCTGGTCACATTTGAACATATGTCATAAAATTTTTCTTGTCACAAAAGTAGGAAAAAAACTATTTCTTTTTGCTTTTGTTTTCAGTATTAATGGTTGAAATAAATCCATATGTGACACAAAACAATGATTTATGACACATGTCCAAATGTCATATATTATTGTTTATCGTGACTTAGAAATAGTTCTATCTTGAGGCGTAGATTCAACCATGCCTGTGCTTATTCATTCAAGCCTTCCTTATTTTATATAGCTCTTTAAAAGTAAATATTTCAAATAGTTTTACCAAGACTTAGCACTTTTCAAAATGGCAAAATTAAATATATTAAAATTAGCAAATTTTATTACAATTCTTAGAACATCTGGCAACCCTGGAGTATATTTGAGGTTATACCAGCCTTTTAATTTGATGCCTCTACTCACAGTTGATTTTAGATGAACTTGGATCCCAAAGGAATGGGTCTCATTTTTTTTTTTTTCCTGAGAAAACCTACAAATCTTTTGTAATCTGAACTTATGGCATTTCTAAAATTTCATCAATTCTAACAGCTGGGGACATTTTCCCTATGAAAATATGCTTTTTGCTTTTTTTCCTTAAGGGTTCTGAGTTTCTCAGCAACACTCATTAGGAAAGGTCACTGCTATAGCCCAGTCTTGCTACCATTTCTTTTCTTGTTTTGTTTGTTTGTTTGTTTTGTATTTTTTAATGACAGTTTTCTATTGAGTAGTGCAACTGCCTGTAACTATGTAAACAGAAAGGCTGCTGTGAAGGAATTGAAGACAACGCAAAAACACCCACAAGTGAATGACTTGTTAAGACCACTTCAGGCACACTTTTGTTTACAGTGTAGTCATTGACAATTTCCATTAGGAAGCATCTTCGCGTAAGAGACTGAGGGTAGAGTTGGACTCATTTGCAGGGAGATAATGTTACTAAATACTTTGTAGACTGCTATGGATGCACACACAGTCAACAAAATGATCTCATCTTAAATGCATCATTGCTAAATTACTGCAAAATTTATTTATCAATTGCAGATGTTTCCCTTCTCACTATCACAGTACAAACAACCTTGGATTTTTTTTTTAACAAAAACAGAATCTAGCATAGAATATTTATTAAAGGTTGCAATCAAAACACCGGGGAGAAAAAGAAACCGTTTTTCCTCTGGGTCAGGTCTTAGGATGGTAATGTGGTGTTGAAATAGGGATGGTTCAAGCTCTCTTAGTGAGGACAAGACTCCTCCCACGCTACCTTAGCCACCAAGCCTCCAGCAAGCAGATCCACTGACCTCTCTAAAGTTAAGATGATAGGTGTAGAGACAGGCTAGAAGACTTGCCTAAGGCTTCTTTTTCTTGGTGGCAGGCCTCCTTTTTCCTATGACAAGTAGAGTCCAGATGCATGCCTATAAAGAAGTGCTATCAATAGTGGAAGCAGCTTCACTTATGTGTGCTCTCAAGGAGAAATGACACTCTGTAGGCTGTGCTCAGGAGCACTCACAAGCACTTGGAACCCACAGAGTACCCCTTCTGTCTGTCCGAATAGTCCTTTAAGCCTGGTGAAGTTACACAAGTACCTACATTCATCACCTAAAAACAGACAAAAACCAGAGTTCTCCAATGCTGTATTTAGTGTCTCTCATACCATGCATTTAAATGGCAAAAAAAAAAAAAAAACCCTCAATAATAACAACACCATCAAAAAGCCACTCCTACTAAAACTTTAAAAATATGACTATTAATATATTCATATTATATCTTCTAACCAAAAGAAATGGAAAATTACTGAGAAAAGCTTTGTAACGTTTTTTTACCCATATACATTTGTCCAAAGACATGGATATGATTTTTGTTTAATAGAAGACATCAATGCAAAGCATATCTATGTGAGGAATGCTTCTGATCATGTGAACTCGAGTTAAACATCACCTCTGATTTACTCTTCTCTTTTTGCTAGGCAAAAAAAAAAAATAATTGTGGTTTTGAGAATATGCCTTGTCACAACTCACGAGGAAATCCTACCCACTTTGATGGATCCAATTATTTGTCTATATTTTTTTCTCACCTGCGCTATCCAGGTCTGTGATATCTGTGTCTATCAGGATTACATGTATATCATGCATGAGACTTCCTTTCCTCTAAAGTGTTATTAGAAATGAAGATGATGAAGGGAAAAAATGCAACAACCCCCTTTAGAAATGGAAGGTTAAAGCTATTAACTAACTTGAATACAGACACAGGGATAAGCATTGAAGAGATGTAGCTGAGAGCTAACCAAATTGGCTTTAGGAGAGCTAATCACTGATGACTTATAAGCTACATGTTACTTAAAATTATTCCCTTCTTAGGCGCAGCCTTTGTTGAATCTCTTCTGCCTGGAACTGAGGGCTTGCATCAATTTATACCCCTCTGACTCACTTTATTAGGCAGATTTGAAACAATATGCTATTTTGGGCTTTCCTGGGTTCCTTTCTCTTAATATCTTGTGCTTCTCTTTCTTTCTTTTTTTAGGAAGGTCAGGGGTTTAGTAATTCTTCTATCATTGTGACTGCATCTTTAACCTTATTTGACATACAGTCACACAGAGGGTCACATGGGGCACACCTACCCAGAAGAGGTGCTGACTGACAGGCTTCTACATTTTTTTTTTTTTTTAAATTTTTACCTACTTTTCCATTTTTGCTGCAAGCTTCTGTTGTAGTGGTTCTTAACTGGAATCCTTATCACAGTCTCGTACAGACAGCAGTTTCAATCTGTTCTCATCAATACAAAAGGCACAACAGACTGTGCGTGTGTGCTGAAGGTGGGCCAGGACTTCTCCAGGTTGTCTCCAATATCCAATTCACTTGACTCTTACTAGAAACATTGTATCTGTATATCATTCAGTATTTATGCACCTTGGTACTTGAATATACTTCCCTCAATGGTTGAATTCCCTCCTTGTTGAAATGTTTGTCCCTGAATCATTTCTTCTTTGGGACCCAAGATTGTAAAACACATAGTCTGCAGAAATACGGTTTTAGCCCTGACCTATTTGATATGTAAATGTACCTGATACTATTGATAACATCATACTTTTTGCTTTGCTGAACGTAATGACTTTAATGCTTTCATAATATAGACAGCTGCGTACTGTTCATTTCTATATCCATGTAGATTCAGCCTGAAGACACCCTTCACAAATCTTTGTCAAGACTCCATGAAAACGGACTTCTAGGTGACACGTGATTTATTTTGAGTCCAAGACTAAGCAATATATAACCACCCAGGAGGAGATACTGACAGTAGGAAAATGGGCTCCCTTTTTGTCT